>NC_056734.1:278066313-278371313 GCF_019279795.1 Protopterus annectens
CATGTGGGGGGTAAATACCTTGATGGGGAGGGGTGTTGGGAAATCAGAAGCCCATGTGCCCCCTGGTGGAAACAGTGGGAATGTGGTCCCCACCCACGGGCAGTCACCACTGCACCTTCACAGCCCCGATGGTGGCTGTGCTGGAGGCTGAGTTGCGGAGCCAGACTGATGCTCTAGTTGTGACACATGGCCCTCGAGCTGGTGTAGAAGGTCTCCAAGCTGCTTGTTGAGCTCTCTACGCACCATGACCCTGACCTGGCGATGGCTGACAGGTTCCTGTCCATGCCCACTCCCAGGGAGGGGCAAGCCCCATCCCCTGAGGCAGTTCCACCCTAAGGTGGTGCAGGACGAACAGACAGGGAGGTCCCGGGTTGGGCCCCAGGCATGCTGGTGCCCTGTGCCATGGCCAGCTGAGGTGGGACAGGTTGGTCCGCTGGGACTGGCCTTCCCAAATGTGCTATAGCGTTTAGATTTTATCATCATATGTGGGTTAGTAATAGTCAACACATTCCAGGGTTATGTATAACAGCATGCATAGATATTCCCATTAACCCAGACACCAGATACGGAACAGTTGCATAGCAAACAGAACACATGCATATATGGGACCACAGTGGTAATAAGAACAGCATGCAAGTACATTGATGGCACCATGCCACCAATGTTGGAATAATTCATTATAGCGCATGCATGGGAACAATTAAAATATTTATCAAACAATTGGACATTATCAGAACATAGGTGTCATTACATACCAGTTGGTGTGGGTATGTTGATTATTGTTGGAGATATGGTGGGGGGGAGATGTCAGTTAACAACTAGTATATTCCTGTAGTCCACATTACTTTCCTAGTCAGTGCTGTTATCTGTACCTTACAAGTCTTACTACACTATCCTATAGCCTTAGTTTGGACAGTGATATGGCTGTTGTCATCATTATACATGAACTGGTTTTACCTGCAGTATACACCTCTTACCTGGTATACCTGTGGAGGGAATGTTTGTTAACACTAACTAACTGTTTCTACACATACTCCCAGATTCCAGGTTGGATGTTGTGCACATAACTATCCAACTCTTTCTGCACAGACTCTGGCCATGTGTTGACCACATGCAGGTGTGCCGGGACATATCTAGAATATTGCCCTCTTCAACCTTTCGTGACCTGACACACACATATACATGCTTTCCTACAGAGTTATATTATGTAGCACAGTGTGGGTGACAGTGATCAGTGATACATTATTATTCAGGGAAACTGCAACACACACAATTCCCTACAATACCAGAGTGAACAGTACCAGTACAGGTTATAATGATCTTTATTTCTCAGCACAGTGTTTGTATCCGATATACCGTGGGAGCAATGTTTGGTAGCACTACCGGACTGTTGCCACACAAACGTCCAGATTACACATTAGTATTATGCACATACATCTCACTCTGTTACTGTACACACTCTGGTCACTGCTTGACAACATGGGGGTGTAGATAGGACATACTTGGCTTATTACTCTCCTAATAGTTTCAGGGGTTGCTACAGTGACAGGTTTGTTCTCATAGATGTTTGACAATCACTTGTATTCCGTTTGCTGGCTAAACATCTGGGATCATCCCACAGACTTACCAGGTGGAGAGGCAACAGATATGGGCCCATATACTGAACATTCTGGCCTCATCTGTACAGTTGTGAGGTATGATTCTGTATGCAGCGTACTTCCACTCCAAGGATTCAGACCATGGCTGTGTCTGCTACAACTTAAACACTGTCCATCACAGTTGTGTCTGCTATATAGATATTGCTGTATATCTCCTATCTGCTTTCTGTCTTATAAATCCCCTGTGCTTTTGCATTCTGACCTTGTATTACAACACTATTATACAGATTTCCTAGACAGTTATATTTTGTAGGACAGTGAGGGTGACAGTGATGTGTAATACCTCATTATTCAGAGCAACTGCATCCGTCGCACTGCCATATAATACCAATGTAAACAGTACCAGTACTGGGTATCATTCTTGTATTTCTGGGGACAGTGTTGGTATCTGACAGACCTGTGGGAGGAATGTTTATTAGCACTACGTGAATGTTCCTAAAAACAGTACCAGATTCCACATTACTATTATGGACATACATCTCACTCTGTTACTGTACACACTCTGACCACAGCTTGACAAGTTCGGCTGTAAATGGGACATACGTGGCTTCTTAGTCTCATAAGGTATTGGGGGGTTGCTAGTGGGCCAGCTTTGTTCTCACAGATGTGTGTCAATCAGTTGTATTTCCTGTTTGCTGGCTGTATTTCTGGGATCTTCCCACTGATTTCCCATGGGAGCAGGTTGATAGGCAACAGATATGGGCCACTTTACTGGACATTCTGGACATATCTGTACAGTTGTGGGTATGATTCTGTATGCAGAGTGCTACCACTGCAGGATTCGAACCATGGCTGTGTGTGCTAACAAAACAACAGTTCACATCTCAGTTGCATGTGCTATTCAGGTTTTATTGTCTGCCTTTTCCGTGCTTTCTGTCTATGTGTCTCTCAGTTGTACGAAATGGCCTCTGGGGATTACACCTGTCATATACAGGCACTCCTACACATTCAATTTATGGTGCACGGTGTGGGTAACAGTGCTTAATACAACAGTACTATTACATGTTTGCGAATCTACATTACCATATGATACCAGAGTATACACATGCAGTCCAGCAGTTAGACCTTTATTGTCAGGCTATTACACTTTTATTTACATACAAATGATATGAGACTCTTCCTGCCATATTCTCTAGTGTATGCAGTACTTGTCTTGCACAATACAGGTTTTATACAGGCAACTAATTTACTACTACTTAGTTTTATTTCCTATGACAGTAAATGCATGAGTATTACTAACCTGCCTTGCATTGCAACCTCGTCAGGTGACTGATGTGGGCGCCCTGGTTCGCAGCCCGCTCCATTACAGCTGTGGGGGACATAAGAGGAATATTTAGCCATACCTATCCATGATATACCTGAGCTGGCAATTATTACACACATAGTGGGGTGATACTTACACACAACTGGAACATCCCCTGCTGCTCTAGCCTCTTGGATCCACTGCTCCAAGAGGTCTCCCTTATGCTGCTTTAGGTCGGCATAGTGATGTCTGACATGCTCACCAGTTCAGGGTATGCCAGTGGCACTGGTGAGGTCACGGGCGAGACAGTCCCAGGCCTCCACCTTATATTGGGAGCCCTGGTACTGGCCCTGCAGCAGTCTCTGATCATGTTCTTTGACAAGGAGTCCTGCCATGACTCTGGACTCCTGGATGCACCCGCGCTGCACCCAAAAACGCACACCTTCTCCCCTTCCTGACACGGTGCCTGCAAGGGGAAGCTACAACCAGTTATGAGATGTATTCCTGCCTCTTGGGTTTAAGTAGGGCCAATTTCCCCACCCTTTTCTGTGATTGAATGGTTTTGAAAAGGCTAGGCTATGGGCAAACCTGCTTACCTAGGGTTGGCATTGTTTAAAGGGGTATAACACTGGGCACAGTGAGTTAGCTGGCCTACACATTGCTTACACCTCCTAAGCTGGCCTGTGCAATGCTTAGCATTGCTTACATTAGATTTTGCATTATAATTCCTTTTTGGCATTGATTTATTATTCATTACACCTTATATGTATGTATGTCCGGTATCCATGTTTCAAGTGAACATATACTATATGGGGTCCTTGTGTTTTATTGGGGACTTCAACACTCTGTTACAATTACAGCTGACATCTGGGCTTACTGCTGTACTCCAGTTCATATATTTATGTTATTAGTGGGTTAAGGCACATATGTCTGTATACTGATTCCTTTCACAGGTTCAATTTGGTTTTACTATGGTGAAGACCTATCTGCTGATACCTCATTCTTTGGTATTTCTGTGATGGCTTGGTGATTAACTACTGTAACTATTGTGTATAGGGTCCTGGGTTTGAGACCTGCATGGCTGTTTGTTTTGTTGCTGGGCAGAACAAGGGCCATTGGATACGGAGTGATTAAGGCACTTTTGAGCATTTGTAAGCGAGTTTGCATGGGTTTGCGTGATGGTAAGCACCGCTAACCTCTGGTTACATCTGCTTACAGAAAGTTAGTTTCAGAATTGCTTAACCTGTGTGTGCTTTGCTTACCCCCACTCAAACGGGCTTAAGCTCGCTTACTAGTGTTTAAATATGCCTACTACTGCTTATTGGTGCTTAAACCCGCTTACTAGTGCTTTATTCACTATGATACTAACATCTCACATGTGCATTTACTGCAGTACTCCAGTTCATAAATATATGTTATTTAGTGAGTTATGCAACAAAAATATTAGTCATAACGTGCTTTGCCGTGGAAAGCACTGCAGTGGGACTCAAACTGGGAATGCCTGCTTGTAAGGCGAATGCTCTGCTCACTACACTATTGCTATGCTGCTTCATTTGCATATATCTTCCTTGTTATCTTCTTCAGCCATTTAAGCTGCATTAACCATAGCCAAGTGATGGGCACACCCGTGCATCTACGGTTAGCTTTAATCGGATTTAAAAAAAAAATAAAGGGTTTGTTCATTTTATTTCTGTATACTTTTGCTGTTGTACACAAGGGGGACTGTTGGTGGGAATATGAGAACACCAATGAGCAGTCTCACTCATTTCTTACCCCTTTCTGCTGTTCTTCATTGCGGGGGCATGTATATTCTGAGAGCTCTACTCTCAGGCACGCCCCCTGCACTCTTACACGCTCTGTGTAAGGTTAGGAGCTCAGGCAGTGCACCTCATTACTATGCATGGTGCGCTGCCGTCCTGCTCCTAAACAGCCGCATCCATGCAGGACTAAGCTAGTCCTGCATGGAGGAATAGTAAATCCGGTGGTCTGTGTTTAGAATTCTGTCATTGTAATTCCATTTTTTAAATGTATGCCTGTAGAATTCTGTTTCAATGATTCCTTTTAGAATTTTGTCTTCAAAATTCTGGGGTTTGAATTTTATCAGTAGAAGTTTAGAAAATGTGTTTCGACTTTTCCTTATATAATTTGCATATAATTCCTTTTGTAGAATTCTGTTTGAAACATTTTACATTTAGAAGTCTATATGGATAATTATATGTGTAGAACATCATTCATAAAATTCTCCATATAGAATTCTACTTTACCATTATATTTTTATCTGCTAAATCCTATCTTTAGAATTCTGTATAATGAATTTTGGAGTAAGAATTCTGAGTTCAGTCTTCTATCTGTAATTTTTTGTTTAGAAATGCTGTCTGCATGTTTGTGCATTATAATTTTGTGTTTTGAACTGAAGTCCATGCAAGTTTAGAATTTCTCTGTTGAATTTTATGTTGCACAGTTATATGTTTAGAATTCTACCATTAAAAAAAAATAATAATTTATTTTTTTTTTCAATTATAATCTTCACATGTAGTTGTTTATTTCTATTGTTTGCTATTATTGTTTGTAATACTTTTCTTGTACTGTAAGTATGTATTGTATTTTTTGGAGCTTTTCTCCTCGGGTCTCCACTGAAAATGGGACAAAATCCCAGTTGGACTAACCCGGTTAACAAATGTCAATAAAATAAAAATAAATAAATAAAATATGTAGAATTAATTCTTTGTTTAGAATTCTGTCTATTGAAATCTGTTAAGAATAATATCTGTGAAATTATGTAATTATGGTTTCATCTACAGAATTCTGTCCTTAAAATTTCACCTGTAGAACTCGTGTTTGCAGTTTTATCTAAAGAATTCTGGTTCTAGAATTCATTGTTTAGAATTTTATCTGTAGAATTCTATACTTAGACTGGAATGTCTTTCAGCAGAGTTTTGTGTGTAAAGTTCTACAGTTGAATTCTAATGCTGCCTTCAGTCCTCTGCATTTAAGATTCCATCAATAGGATATCCTCTGTGAGATTTAGACTTTAGACTTCTGGGTTTAAAATTCCATGTATAAAATTCATGTAGAATGTGTTTGTTTAAAATTCTGTCTTTATAAGTTTGTTTTAAGAAGTGTACCCACATATTTTTTTCTGCAAAATTCCATGATTAGTATTGAATTGGTAGAGTTCTTTCTTTGGGTTTCCAGCATCTCACTGAGTATAATGTGGGAAGTTACAGATGCTTCAAATCAACTAAAGAAATCACTAATGGTGTGGTTTCAAATTGTATGCCAGCAGCAATTTATTTTGTTTTAGGAATTGCCATTAGTTCACTTTTATTTGACTTACTATCTAAATTTAGGGTGTGGGTCTTCCCACCACATAGGGTACAAAAGGTTTTCTTCCTACAAAAGCACTTATTTTAGATTTTTTTCTTTAGTTTAAGTCCCTCAAGAGTTAAACCCAGTTTAAACCACACTTTTGAATGTTAGAAGCTCATTAGTGAATTATCTAGGATTGTATCTGGAGGATTTAATCTGCTGAAACTCATGTTAAAATGTTTGCTTTTACATTCTATATTTAGAATTCTACGTGTAGAATTATGGCTGGAATTCAATAATGTTCCCACTAGTGGTAAGCCATTGTACTAATGATAGTAGCTGTTTCTGATTCAGAGATAGACCTACTATAGTGCTTTACCTTGAAGAGATGCATCATTATGATGTCTCTCTGGCCTGTTGTAGATGCCAATGCAATATTCCAGCAGAGAACCATATGACAATTAGCCACATGCTCTCCCCCAGAAATGATCAGTTGAGCAATTCATAGAACGGCTTGACTTCATAAATCATTATCATAGTAATTATCCCAACCAAATGCTTGCATTCACCCACTTCTTTCAGTAAGGGTGAATGCATTAGCGGCGATTGCCAGTAGTGTAAGGTGAAAGTGTGTGTGTGTGTGTGTGTGTGTGTGTGTGTGTGTGTGTGTGTGTGTGTGTGTGTGTGCGTGTGTGTGTGTGTGTGTGTGTAGGAATGAATGGGGGTTGGGTCCCCGTATTAACACTATGCATTGTCTGCTAGCAGTGATTACCACAACAGTAGAATTAAAGGGCCTCTTAGTCCTTGTCGTACTCATAGAGAGATTCAGAGCCATGCAAATCAGTTGATAACATCTTTTCTCATTGTGACTAATGTATCCATGAATTGCTTGTTTCCACTATCACACTAAAAGGCTGTTTTCACCACAGCCTTACCACTCGCAGCCAGGCCTGTTTCTGAATAGTAGCCCTTATGTTTGGAATTCTAGGTACAGAATTCTATCTATAGAATTTTGTGTTTAGTATTCAGTTTGCAGAATTATAACATTTTGGAATTCTGCCCATGTAATTCTATGTTTAGAATATAATCTGTAGTATTTTTGTGTTTAGAATCTTAGCTATAGCTGTGTATCTGTAGAGTTCTATATATAGAACTGATTCTATTTATTTTTTATAATTTTTTGTTTAGATGTCAAACTGTGCTATTCTGTTTTTAATTTTCATTTTAGATTTCTTTGTTTAGAATTCCGTCTGCAGATGTCTGTTTATACATTTTTTAGAAATTATTCTCCTAGAGCCTGTCTTAAGAATCTTATCTGTAGAATTCTGTGTACTGAATTCTGTCTTTGTAATTCTCTCTACAGAATGTGGTGAATAGCAGAACACTTGATGACAGAGCAGAAGGCAACTAACTATTTCCTGTGGTATAGGGTTTGATTCCTTCAGCTTTCAGTTGCATACTGTGTGACCTTGAGGAAGTCACTTAACCTGATAGTGCTTTCAGGCAATTGGGAAATTCAGCTCACTCTTCAACAGTGTTCCGGACTGCATTCATAGTAACTAACTATAAACCTATATACAATCCTGTATGTAGCATTTTTGGTTTAGAATTATATCTGTAGAGCTCTGTGTTTAGAATTTTGTTCATAGAATTAAATGTGTAGAATTCTGTGACCAGAAATTTATCTGCTAAATTATTTTGTTTATAATTATCTCTGTAGACTTAAAGCTGTAAATTTCTATCTGTGGAAATCCACATTTAGGATTGTATCTGTAGAATTCTTTTAGATTTCTTTTTGTCAATTTCTGTATTTGGAATTTATGTGTAGAATTTTGTGTTTAGAATTGTATTATTAGAACTTGTTTTCCCATCGTAAGTTTGAGACACTGTACAGAGAGCCCCACATCTTCAACTATTTAAGGGATTTTTATGAATAACTGTCTAGTTTACTCAAAATAATACTTGACCCCAAAACATTTAGTACATAAGGAAGCTGCTACTCAAAAGAGTGATACTCCAAAGGTTGCCAAACACAAAATTATTATTTTTATTTTTTTGCAGGAGTGCAACAACTTGTACTCCTTCATATGAGGGACATGTCTCCAAACTATGCATGTATTCATAGCTGATGCATGAGAATTCACAGGTGCCACATACATAAAGACCCGCTCCACTCAAAAAATGATCTAGCACCAACTACATTTAAGGCAGTAGTTGAATTATTAATTTATTGAAAAAACTTTAAAGTAGCAGTGGTAAAATAACGACTCAGAGATTGCACAAACTTGAAGAAGAGACAGAAAATGACAGAAAATTAATGCTCACCTTCTTGCTCTTCTCTGAGACTAACAGTAATTGAAATAAGTAGATGACCTTCCAGTGATGCTGTTCTGAATGTGGATCAACTGGCTGCTGACAAGCAGCGGATTTCTCAAGTTAAGTGGACTATTTTCAAGTCTAAGATAACTATCACAAGGAATTATTGTTTCCTTAGTACAGGGATATTGGAGTTGGTAAAGTAGCAGTAGTAAGGTTCATGGTTCTTAACTATTAACCTTAAATGTTTGAATTTGCTGGACCCACAGTTTGGAGACCAGAACCTCCAATATGTTGACATAGATTTTGTTTGTATCTATTCTACCTGAAGAGTTATATGATTCCAGTTCTGTCTGTAGAATTATATGTTTATATTTGTTATATGTTTAGAATACTGCCTGGAATTCAGAAAACTATTCCTGTGCTCATGTGAACTGCTGCAAAGGGGCAGTTTATGCTAAAGCAGGAAGTGTGATTCAGTGACATGTTTAGCTGCAATGGGGAAAGACCTAATTATCAGGTAATGATTATGTTTCTAAACTGCGTAGTGTTGCCACTAATGGTAATCACTGCTGGTGGCCCATGCATCACATTAGCATAGGCACCCCACTGTCATTCATTTTTCCACACACATGCACATATTCAAACACACACGCATGTGCAAGCATGTATGCATGCACACATATACATACACCTTACCCTGATTTTATAGAACATTTCTGATTTTTCCTCTTTTATTTGCCCTGCCCCTCATAAAGTGAATCAGAGATGATTATGGGCAGTCAATGATGCCAGATATTAGAGTTTCATCACTTTTATTATTAAAAAATAATGCATCATGATGCTAAACTGTTGTTGTATTAACTTTTTAAGTGAATTATTATAATATTTTAAAACTTATCCTTATTTTTGGGTCTTTGTTCCTCCATTATTTTTGTATTTTCCCTGAAACTTTTCATAGGTTCATAGGTGTGTACTAGGCTAATGGCCCCGGGGCCTTTACAAGCCTAGCCATAGGATTACCCTGGCATAGTGCCACTCAACCTTAGTTCCCAGTGCTTCTGTCGAGTAGAGCCGCTAGTGTTATCCCTAGGGTGAATTTTCTATTTCCCATCCACTCGTCAAGATTTCTCTTGAAGAGGGTCAGCGAGGTGCTCTGCTTGACATGTATGTTTAGGCTGTTCCATAGCATGGGCAGTCTCTGGGTTATGGTCCTGTCCCTCCAGCATGTTCTGTTAATTGTGGTAATGAGGTTGAGGTCTCTGGAGCATGTGGTGCAGAGGGATTGGGATTTCTTTAGCTGTAGCATTTCTAACAGGGCTGGGTCAGACATGGCTTTGTAAGTCAAGCAGAGATTGCCTCTAAGTAGGTGATATAAGACAGAGAATAGTTGGGAGTTTTTTGAGTCTGTCCATATAGGACAAGTGTTTAAGGCCTAGGATCCTCTTTGTGAGGTACTTTTGCAGCCTCTCCAGTTGTTGCAGGTGTCTAGTGACGTACATGCCAAATGGGGCATTATACTCAATGACTGGCCTAATGAGGGAAGAGTAGAGGGAGATAATGACCTCTTTCTTCCTGGATGCAAAACCCTTAGTAATGAGATCTGTAACATAGAAGGGCTTTCTTACCACAGTGGCAATGTGGTGATCAAAAGAAAGGTTGCTGTTAACCTGTGTTCCCAAATCTCTTATAATGTCTTCTGTGTTCAGTGGACTATCATCAATGTGGTAATTCATGGGAACTGGGTTTTTCTCAAAGGGGATGATGACACATTGTTTGGCATTGAGCTTAAGATCATGGTTCTGACACCAGTCATTGGTCACAGTGAGGCCATTTTGTATGATGTTAACATCACTTGGGGAGTTAATAATAGCTCCCAACTTGCAATCATCTGCGAACTTTGTCATGCAGAGTCCCTTCATGCTGGTCTGGGCTTCAGAGAAGTAGATACAAAACAGGAGACGACCCAAGACTGAACCCTGTGGGACTCCACTCGTGACTAATCAGCAGTCTGTCTTGGAGTCAGCTACTTTCACACTGTGGGTTCAATCTGTGAGCCAGTTTGCAACCCACATAGTGATATAGGGGTTGATGCCAAGCTTAGTGAGTTTTTCTATGATTCCTGAGTGGGGAATCATATCAAAAGCCTTGGCCAGATCAAGGTAGGCTGCATGAACCACCTTGCCTTCATCCACAGCTCTGATGACTGACTCAAAGATGTCAACCAAGTTGAGCAGGCATAATCTACCCTTCACAAAACCAAACTGTGTGGGATCCAGAGTTTGGAGATTTCCTATATCCTTGTTTATTAGGTCCATGATGATGCGTTCCATAGCTTTGCATATCAGACTCATCAGGCTAATGGGGCGATAGCTCTCAGGGTCTATAGTCACTCCTCCATTGTGGAGAGGGATGACTGTAGAAGTGCACCATTCGGTAGGGACAAAGCCTGAGGTGAGGCTGTGATTGAACAGGGCACACAGGTAAGGTGCCAGTTCACTCTGTAGTTCATGTAGAACACAACCAGGGATATTGTCAGGTCCCATAGAAGCTGTATTCTTGGCCTTGGACAGTACTGTTTTAACCTGTGCAGCAATAATACTAGTGTCTGGCAATCTATTGGCATTGTGATTGGTCCTTTGGGGGGGAGAGGGGGGTAAAGTTGGCTCTGAATCTGTCGGCCAGTATACTGGCAATATCTGTTGGCTCGGTATAGGAGGTACCACTGTGCAGCAGCTCAAAGCAAATCTGGGTATTGCTGTGGAGATTCTTTACATAACTATAGAAGGCCTTGTGGTCGTCTTTACTATCTGCTGCAATTCTGTTTTCATACCTAGCTTTAGAGGATTTGATGAGGGATCTCAACTTTTTGTTGAGGCAGATCAGAGAGTTTTTCCAGTCTTGGGACTTTACCTTATTCCGCATTAGTTTCCTCCTTCTGTTGTAGAGTTTGTTTATGGCAGGGGACCACCAGAGTGGCTTCCTTTTTTTGGAGGAGAGTGTCTTGGTTCTATTGGGTATGGTGAGATCCATGCATTTGTGTATGTGTTCATACGGTGCATTGGTGTATGATTCTGCAGTTATGCAACTATTCTCCATTTGCATGGGTTCTGTGAAGTTAGCCACCTCTGTTTTTAGGATCCCAAAGTTAGCTTTGGAGAAGTTTTTCATGGTGGTTACTTTTGTTGGGGGGGTAGGAGGGATGTTAATTTCCAAGGTGTTTAGTTTGTGGTCAGATCTAACCAGGAAGGAGCTGACTATTGGTGTAGAGCAATGGTCGCCCATGTTAGTAATGACCAGGTCAAGGATGTTGCTACCTCTAGTGGGGGTAAGAACGAGCTGGTCCAGGGCATTGGAATTAATGAACTCCTGGAAATGTTGGGCAAGTGTATTGGTACATGAGTAGTTTACCCAGTTAATGGAGGGGTAGTTGAAGTCACCTAGTAAGAGAGTGTTAGGTTGGACCCTAATATTCTCCAGGGTGCTTAGGAATGTGGAGTGCGAGTCTTGGGACATGGTTCGGGACCTATAGCAGGCTACAACCTGAATCGCTTTCTTACCCAATGTTAGCCGCACCTGAAGTATCTCTAATGCATTATGTTGGGCTACCAGTCTGGAGGTGTGCACATCCTTTATGAATATGGAAACATCACCGCCTTTGGAGCTTTGGTCTAAGTTCTGGGGCTGAAAGGTGTGGAATGAGTTATAGCCTGGTAGTACAGGGGTGCTTTCTGCTGCCTTGAACCAGGTGTCTGTTACAGCACAAATGTTGATGTTCTCCATTTTAAGGAGTGCCTCGAGTGAGTGCATTTTGAGATTTAGACTTCTAGCATTGAGCAACATGACCCTCAGATTGCATTTGTTTGTAGCTGTTACGGTCGTAATTTGGTCTTTGGAACACCGCCTAAAAAAAGGCACTATAGGGGTGGCAAGAGCCTTGGCTGGTATCCATAAGCCCAGGGGTGACAGATGCAGGCCATCTCTGGCAAAGCATCGAGGTCTGTCAGTCATGTCATCCCAGGCAGACAGATACTGGATCCCCTTTGAATGACATCAGAAACTTAGCCAATTGTTGAAATCAATCATTTTCTGCTTGTACTGCAGTATCTTTCTGTGTGATGGTAGGATGCTGCTCAGGGCTAGGGTCATATCCACCTGGGCTACATAATCCAAGAGCTCCTCCATGTCTCTTTTCATGCAGTCCAGGGAGGTATGTCTCACACTCACATGTACAATGACAGAGTCATATTTGTACCTGTTGTTGAGCAACCTGACTGCATGCATTATGTGTCAGATCCTGGCATCTGACAGGCAGCTGACTGTTACTTTCTACTTGTTCAACCTAGTGAGTGGGACATCAGTGTACCCCACTATCGAGTCACCTATGACTAGTGTGTTGGGCATGCTATTTTGCCTTAGGGGCTTTGGTTGAGTGGCACACTGTTTAGGAGAGTTATGTGTGTCGTGATTAGTGTTGTGTTGTGGTGGTCGAGTGTGTTTCTGCCTTGGAGGGCTCTGCTGCTTGGGTAGACTTTTATTGAGAGCCTCCATGAAGGTGGGTGTGTGGTTTGTGTTTTTATGTGAAGACAGTGCTGGTGTGTGTTCCGGAGGGCTATGTTTTCCATGTGGTATGGTGCAAGTGTTGACCTTCTCCTCTTGACCAGCTATTCCGGTCTTGGCTGGAGAGTGCGTGGCTTCCAATTTGGATATATAAGTGCATCTCCTGCAAGTCTGAGTGTTGGAAGGTAAGGGTAGTGGGTTGTTGGTGTACATGAGGCAGTTGCTACATTGCCTCAGGATGCCCAAGTTCACCAGGTTAACAGGAGAAAGCACAGGGAATTGACCTTTAGACATGCCTGGCAGAGTGGACACTGATAATAAGTAACTCCAAAAGCCAAGGAACATCAGGCAGTAGTAGAAATTTCAGTATACGAACTTTAATAATAGAGATGCTATACCTGGAGGGCTTTCATGTAGACAACAATTGCCTGGTTTACCACTAAATTATGTAAGGGATAAGACCATACAGTTAAAGTTTTACTAGCAAGAGCAAATAGTAATATTGATAAGGGGAAGCTAACACAGGCCATTTTGCTACAAGGAATATTTTTAATATGTTACCCTCAGATCTGTAGGCTGTTGAAGACATTGGAACTTGAGCTAGACTGCTTTTAGATAACCATACTCATGGCTGTCAATGTCCTTATTTATTTATTTATTTCAAATTTTTAACTGAGTAGGTGGACTGGTTGACTCAGCCTTTTCAACCAAGACCTGGGCTCCTATGATGCAATGATATACAATCTTACAGAAAGCAACAAAAATAATTATTGAAGTGTTTCAGAGATTTAATGTAAATATCAGTAAAGATGTTAAATTTATAGCATATGTAAAACATCATGATTTCCAATTATTTTGCCAGCACTATGGCATAGAGGGATAAAGCACAGACTATACCTTGCCATCTTGCTAGTCCAGACTAACTATGGGTCAGGTGAACCTTGTTTAACTAGTATCTTGTGCATGTGAAGAACTGGTAGGGGGTGGACATGCCCATCCAGAGGTGAGGAGAGGAGGGTCTGGGCATTCATTGAGGTAAGATTTTCCAGGTGGAGACAAGGGAAACTACCAGACACTGTTACCAAGGATTGGTAGGGTGGCTTGCTGATGTCAAATCTCTGTGGAAGTGAGGGTGGTTCAACTATAATTGCCCATTGCAAGTCCCACCCTCAGAATGTGCTGGGTCACACATGGAAGGGGACTAATATAGAAAAAAAAAAACAATAGCAATATGATATTGTCCCAGGTCACCTTAATCTCCTCACTGGCCCAAACCATTTGGAGAATGAAGAATATGCAAGGGATTATAGGAAGGCCAGGTAGACCCAACAAAAGGTACCAAGTCAGCTGATGGTCAGCTGCATGTAAAAGACGGATTGCAAGAAGACAACTCTCACAAATCCTTCAGAGAGCCAGTTAGAAAAGCAGCAATAAGTAGAATGCAACTTACTCTTCTTTAGAGAACATGTATTTACAATATGGACATTTTGCATGTGATTGCATTAATTGCTTGAGGGAAACAGCTATAATAAAATTGCAACACAATATATGTGAGCACACAAGAGACGCATTGTTTATCGTTTAACTTAAAAACAAGTTCACATGCTTCTTTGTAGTAGATGATCTTTTAGCCTTAGTGAAAAATGCTTTAGTGATGTTTTTTTCATTTCTAATTTCTCTAGGTTTGTAGCTCAGCACCAAGGCATATTGTGAATCTGCCCTCCTAGTCACAAAGAAGACTACTGCTTTTTTATATGGTCAAAGATTTGCTTATAAAACTGTTTTTCAAAGACTTTAGTTAATGTGCTCATAAATTGGATATTGGCCTGTAGTATTTATATTGTTTCATAAACGGGATTTTGTGTTGGGGAGTTATAAAGTAATGTTTGAATTTAGTAGGGACAATGTTGTTAATGAGCATTAGGTTATGAATGTGTGAAGTGACATGACAATGACATTTGTAGATATTCTTAAGAAGGCAGTGTGTAGTTTGTTGAATTTTGTTCCAGAACTCATGTTTAACTTTGTAAATTGTTTCTTAATTTTCTTAGTTGAAATCTGCCTAAAGTACAATGTAGGGCAGCATTCACTCAGGTGATAAAGTCGAGGGGGGGCTCTTTTATTATATTGCTAGGTAGGAATGTTTTTTCTAAGTTTTCTATTTTATTAAGCTGGAAAAGTTTGTAATCTTGTATGAATGTGGTGGTCTACTGGACTGCTCTCTGCATATTTTGCATCTGTAAGTTATCCCGATAGATGATTTATAGCTTTCTGGGAATGTCTGAGTGAGGAATAGAGATTTCTGCTTTTTCTAAGATATGAAGATATGTAGCTTTGGTAGAGTTGGAGGCTATTCAGGCTTTTTCACCTTACTTCTAATAATGTTTGGTGATTCTGATCATTTGAGGGGGTCATGTTTTTATTTTCTCCAAGATGTATCCCTTCGCTTCATTAGATGTTTTTTAAATTGTTGTTTATGAGGGATAGAGTCTGTCTGTCATTCTCTGACTACTTATAGGAAAGAGATATCCCATCAAGTCCCCAAATATGTTTGTAAAATGATTTAGATGCATGTTACATTCATTTTCATTTTAGAAAGGAGAACAATTAAAGAAAATGATTAAGAGTTTCTTGCTTAGATTAGATATTATCCTCCCAGTAATAATTTGACAGGGTCAGTTTTGGTTTTAAAAGATGACCAATAGGAGATGACTGGGCAGTGGTCACTTAGGGATACTGCATTAGAGCTTTACTAGATGACACATTTTCTCTACATCAGAGACAATTCATCAAATAATGAATTATTCCTGGCTTGCTTATTTGGCCAGGTTGGATGATCCACAATTTGAACTAAGTCAAGCTGTTGTAGGTTCCTGTTGAGATGTATTGATTTGCACCTAGGACATCTATATTAAAGTTACATCTAGTAACAGCATTCTTTGATATTCCACTTTGAAATATATCCTCTAAAGTGTGTTGCAGAATAGAAATGGAGGATGGGAGGAATGCAGGCCATCTCAATATGTAACTGGTTGCTGTTGTTAATGGCACTAACCCACTAAGGAGATCTGTCACCTTTATAATTTGATGTGCTCATGTTTGCAGTGTTATTACAAGTGTTAGATTGAATAAATAGTGCGGAATTACCACCAAATCTCGAACTGTGTCTAAAATTATTATATGTGATGTAATTAGAGTGCAGGCAATCTGGAGAGCAGTAAGTACAGTCCATGTATGCAGTTCTGCTTTCTCCATATCTAGGTTTATAAATAGCATGATATGTTGAAACTGTGCACTGTCTTAGTAACAGGGTTCTCTACTATCATTAGATGTGTGAATTTTTCCTGAAATAAACCAGCACTGATGTAAAAGCATGTAATAGACTGCTATCCTGCACAATATTAATTTCTCTGCCTTGCACTAGCTGAGTCTTCACATAGCATCTAGCTACCCACAACTCTAAATTAAAGCAAGTGTCAGAGAGTAAATGAATAACTAATGAAAGGAGTGAATGGTTTGACTGAATTAGATGTTGCTTTTGAAATGCATATGTCTAGAGTGACATAAAAATTGTTATGCTCTTCTAAATTTAGTAGGGCTGCTAAGTTGGACACCTGACATTTAATTTAGGCTTCTATCATTTTAGCAATGCTAGAACTATCAGCTTCTGTGAGGGTGGAGCTGTACCCTTCTGCGCTTGATTAAAAAATGCATCAGTTGATTTGGAATTTTTTTCTGACCTACACCAAGAAAGTAAAACTTTATTGCGCTTGATATAGTTTACCAGTTTTCAACTACTGTTTTTGGAGCATTTAAACTGAAATCACATTTTTTCAGAAAGAACAGCTTGTTTATCCAGGTGTTGGGGGCCATTTTGGAAATTGTAATATTATTATTGTCATAGAAGGTTAATTGCTGTCATTGTCTGTGTGTATGAACACCACTGGCTTTCCCAGAGTTGTTTTCTGGTTGATTCTTTTGTTACTTTTGTTTTGTTTAACCACTATTAATTGCCATTCTTTTGGCTTGACAGTTCTGAGCTGCATCTCTATGAACTTGGTTAAAACATTTTTCACCTTATTTGACAAATTTATCTTTCCCTTCTACATCAGAAAATTAAAATGTCATTGTACTTGAGTTAGTTTATTAGTTTTTGACTACTGAAGCTAGATTTTTCATAAGAAGAGTATGTTTAGCCTGGTGGTAAAGGACATCTTGGAAACTGTAGTAATTATTTGTATGACAGAAGGTTAGTTGCTGCCATTTTTGTTAGTGTTTGAACACCATTGGCTCAGCTAGTGTTGCATTCTAGATAGTTTGCTTCCTTTGTCTTTTTTAGTTACTATTATATGGCCATAAACTGAAGAACAGTCTGTCATTACTATTGCACATTTTATTTTTTTCCCTTCAGTCAGTACCCCAAACCATCATTTGTTCACCTATTTGACCACTGGCTCAGTTGTGCCCAGGTACCAACAGCCTATGCTCATCATTGCTTGGCTGCTCTGATTTGCTTCTAACTACACTGGGAATATCAACTCACTGTGTATAGCTCTGTTGACACTACTAATATTATTCTAGTAGTGCTCCTCCAGCACTCCCTTAGCTTCCTCGAGCACTTAGTTAACATTCAAAGCACTGGGAAATATTGAGGGCAGCAAACTTTTTTGCCTTCTGGCATCATCCTCTTTGCCCTTGCTATCCTAAGGCAGTGTAGTAACTCCATTATGCTCACTGATAATGAACTCTTATTTAACAAAGAAAATAAATCCAAAGCCAATATGAAACTAGCCTTCTCACGATTAACAATATGCAGTCAGCATCACGCCTCACCTCAACTACTGCCACCTTCTCCAACAGAACACACAAACATGTCATATATGGATGCTGTAAACAACTCCTTGCCAAAGCCACTTCCTATAAGTTGTAAGAACATGCATCAGTGTAAATCCCTCAGCTCACCTACTTCATGCACACCTGCATCAACAAGTCACCAACAGACACCTTGCTCCCAATCAAGTATTCATAAAATATCTCCTGACAAAAATGTTTTAGTTACTAGTAGCAACATTGTAAGGCATACAGATTCTCCACTCAATAGGCTGGACTAGGACAGGTTTACTGTAAGCTGCCTTTTGGGTTCCAGGATCACAGACCTCAAGACCTCTTCCCAAGGAAAATATGACTATGGCATGGTAGTGGTCCACATGGGAATGAATGAACTGGGGTGGGGCATGATGAGAGACATGTTGGAACTTTATAAGCATGTGCAAATGCAGGCAATACTCTGTTCCTGGGTAGCCTCCTTCCTTCAACAAGACTGATTGCCTAGGTATAAAGAGAAGATATTGGATTTAACAATTTGTTTAATACTTGGAGTCATTCCATTGGATTTCAGTTTGTTATCAGATGGGGGCAAAATGTTCAACAGTCCTTGTTTTGCAAGGGAATTACCTTCATCTCTAGATTCTATAAAAGCCTTTGATGCCACCATACTAGCATAGATAGGGTGGGGCAAAGGAGATGATCATCCTGGGCACAAAGTGTTAGGGGGCACAGTTGTCAGATCCTGACTAGTCTTCATTGCATACCCTCATTTAGAAATAAATGCTGCTATTGTATTTATAATTAGAACTTAAGCTTCATAGTACTCTATGTGTGGCATAGCAGCAATTTGCCACAGATACAGAAGCAGCAGTTTGCTACAGTTTAAAAGGAGGAAATACTTTTTTTCTGCCTCTCAAGTCCTAGGGGGAGCCTTTATTTTATTTACTTATTTATTTATTTTTGCCTGTCAGCTTAAAGTGTCTGGCAAAAAAATGCCAAGCTAGACTTCTGCTCATAGTGACTTGTAAGTCAGAATCCACTTCATGTGCAGCCCACCTTAGCAAATGGCAAATTCATCCCTCTAAATTGCACCACTTTAAGGTGGTTCTTAACCTCAGGAGTCTCAATAACAAATTGCCCAATTCTAATCATCTGCAGAATGTCCACACATGTGCAATTACAGAGACTTGGTTTAAATGTAAACAAACCACTAGCACCATACCTGGATTATGTGCCTAACATGCATTTAGGTGTTGTGGAAACTGTGCTGGTGTCTCCATATTTGTTAAGGACCACATCTAATCTTAACTGATACTCAGAACCCCACAAATTAAATTCCTACACCTTCTGTTTAACCTGGACAAGGGAAGCTTCTAACTTATAGCATTTTACAGAATCCCATCCAGTGATCAAGTTAGATTCCTGAAAACATTAGAAAGAATTCCTGTAAGTATCACCTCCAATAATTCGATATGACTTTAATTACCCTGCCATAGTCTAGAATAATTATACCTCTAACATGAGATATGGCCAGAGATTTTAGGATCTGATGAATGGAATTCTCTGAATCAAATATTTAGTAAATCCACTACAGGCTAAAATATTCTTGATCTGGTCCTCAAAATACTGCATCTCTGTTCCACTCTTCCTAGTTTCCCCTTCACCAATTATACTTGATGATAAAGATATGACATTGACCCACAGAACCACAATTATCAATGTCACCATATTTACGTTCTAGAAAAGGGTGTACCTTGCACAATTATATGATGAAATCTGTAAATTTCCCCATGATATCATCACCATTGACCCTGACATACCAGCCAAGTTCACTAAAGCGCTTATTATGCCTAATTCGACAAATGCATAGATCTAGTAGTCCAAACTAAAATCAAATACTATGGAAAATTTAATAACAAACCCACCTGGTGGTCAACCAACATAAATAAACGTTATAATATGGGAAAACTGTACAGTAATAGCAGAACTTCTCATAATGAGGAAAGTGTGAACATATCACTAAGAAACTGAAAAGACCTATAAGGACCAGCAAAAAAAAACATGAATGGAGATTAGATTATGAAGTGAAGGTTAAGTCCTTCTTTAGTTATTCTAGAACACTAAGAAATATTACTCAACATTGATTTGAACTTTTTCATTAATGGGGTCTCCACTCCAACCCAATCCAACAATAAGACACTGCAAATATCATAGAATATAAGCTCACTGCAAACTTCACCCACTAAGCCCCTTTTCAGACACCACTCTTCCCATAATCCCTTCCATCTCCTATTATCACTTTCTATGTGGGACCAAACAGACTATCTTGGTGCTTAATAAACAGCATCAAACATGGTTTTGCCAAACCTTGTCTTATTTTTTTTTAACTTAAGCTTAACCACCTGCTATGTTCCTGAATCCTGAAACACTGCTGTAGTGATGCCTCTCCACAGGGGTGGCGTTACCATGGACCCTGGAAATTACTGATCAATCCACCTTACAAATCTGATCTGTAAAATATGACGGATGCATAACCAATCTCAATTATGATTTCAAGAATCGGATTACTTCTAACCCACAACAATATGGCTTAATCAAGGGGAGAGCATGCCTGTTAAATCCTGTTACCACCACAAGCTATTCTTACTAGCTACAGCTGCTTAATTTTAGCCATTTCACTTTTTAATCCACAAGCTACATTTAGAAAAGTAGCTCAAAGATTCTAAGACAAAACACAATTCTTAGTCCTTAATACCGCCATTCTCCTAACTATATTAATCACTTATTCTTTCTGAACTTCTACATGCATGCTCATCCATCCATCCATTCAGAACCCCTTTTTCACATTTTTTGCATATGGGGTCGGGGTATCCGTGGAGCATGCATGCATACTCATAAAACACATATAGTGACCTAGCTGTAGTCTCAGTTCAGATATGTCATTTAAACTTTTAATTTTGTCATGTAATTCCTCATCTTCCATTCCATAGACCCTTAGCCCTCAGGCTGTCCTCCTACTTGACATGTCCATACAGCCTAGGATTCCTCTATTGCTCCCGCTAGGATGGGACTGATGTAATTTCATGTAATTCCTCATCTTCCATTCCATCGACCCTTAGTCCTCAGGCTGTCCTCCTACTTAACATGTCCATACAGCCTAGGATTCCTCTATTGCTCCCGCTAGGATGGGACTGATGTAATTTCATGTAATTCCTCAACTTCCATTCCATAGGCCCTTAGTCCTCAGGCTGTCCTCCTACTTAACATGTATATACAGCCTAGGATTCCTCTATTGCTCCCGCTAGGATGGAACTGATGTAATTTTTCCTCTGAGTGGGCACTCTAACTTCTCAGGGAGTCAACCTTATAGTTCTCACTTATTATGCCTGTGGAGTGAGGGATCCTATGTGGGGCCCACTAAGTGGCATTAAGAGCTATGCTATGTATATATGGAAGCTGTCAAATATCCATATCCTTAACATACTGTCAGCTGGTGACTTCAAAGAAAGGGGGGTGGATACAGGAAGTAACTGAATAGGTGGAGTTGACTGGAATGGGGAGGGGTGCTATTATAGCCAGGTAATGAACATTATCTGTGATCAAACAATAGATCATCATCATCACCATCATCATTATTATCATCATCTTCCCTTTTCACATTTTTCTACATGAGGTCAGAGTGTCATGTCAACTGTTGTCATTTCTTTTTATGTTACTCTTCTAGCTTCTTTGACAGTCATGTCTGACTGCCAAAGGTCTTCCCTCACACAATCTAGCCATCTCCTTTCCTCTTTCCTTCTTCCTATAGATCCAAATCTTCTTCACAATATCTTCTGCTTTCCTGCACATGTACCTGAGCCACATTAATCTGTTCTCTTTAACATTCTCAGTAATCAGTGCTACTTAGGTTCCTGCTTTGATGACCCCGTTTCTTCATCTGTGTCACAGTGTGCATCCTACTACCTATTTCAGACACTTCATCTTCATCACCTCTAGCTTCCTCAACTGCTGTGCCTTCACTGCCCTGGCTTCTTTATCATGCAGTAGTACTGGTCACACCACTGTTTTGTACATATTGCTTCTTAGCTTATTTGACATTCTTCTGTCACACACCAACCTTGATACTCTGTGCCAGTTGGCTATAGCTTTCTCTCATTCTAGCTTTGATTTCTTCTTGCAGACTTGCTTTCTCCTCAACAGCCCCTCCAAGATACCTGAAGCTATTAACCTGTTCCACTATTTTACATTCACTCTCAGTTTTCATCTTCTTTTGATTTCCCCCATTTGCTGCTCTTACAACTGTCTTACCTGTAGTTGGTTTCATCAGTTGTGCCTTTAATTTTGCATTACATTCCACTATCATTTGCTTAAGTTCTCATCTTGATCAGTCTGCCTCTTAAGCCATACATCTACATACAGTAGCTTTGTTGATCTGTCTCCTCCAACCTGTTTACTGATTTAGTCCATCACAATTATGAACAGCAGTGGGCTCACAGCTGAACCCTGATGCACATCCACTCCCAGTGGGAACCCCTCTGTGAGACTGAACTCTGTTTCTACTTGAGTCATTAATTCACTAATGTTTCTGAGTCAAGATCACCAAAGGACTGCCCAAATTAGCTTTCCTGGTACTTTGGCATATGCTTTATGCAAATACAGGAATGCCCAGTTAGACTCTTTCCTCATCTCTAGTTTTCATCTCAGCTATCTGTTTCAAGGCAAACATTGGATTGGTTGCGTTGTATTCTGATTTGAATCTGAACTTCCATCTTCCTTTTTACTGCTCTGCATATTCATTTGTCAGTCAGCTGTCCAACACTTTTATCCAGTATGACAGAAGTTTTATACCTCCATTCTACCCACCATTGTGAATGTCCCCTTTGTTCTTGTACACTGGCACTAGAATGCCTATTCTCCAGTAATCTTGGATAACCTTTCTCTCCATACTGTTATGCGTACCCTCTGGAGCCATTTCTTCCCATAACTCACCCAACATCTTTTTTTAAACCCCTTTAATAAATTATCACTAAAGGTACAGGCACACATACATAAATAGAAAAGGAAAGAAAACAAACCATATTATTTTTTTTCATTTGAATGCATTATACATTACGTATATGTTTTCTTCCTTTATAATTGTCATTCAGTCCAAAAGAACATAAATTATTCATTTCCTGCCATCCCTTAAACCTCACTCCTTCAACTGGGCAATATTCTGTATGCATTGTTCTGACAACTTCCATTTATTTCTATGTAATTTGCTCCTTCCCTTTTTCTAAAGATCCCACTTCCAGTTCTTTTATCTCTTTTACAATATTCAGTACTTCATATAGAGTTGATTCAAATTTTGATTTCCATTTTCTAGAAATGTTTTTTGGAAGCCAATAGAATTAAACTTAATAAGACCTTCCTATGTCTAGGCAATTCAGATCCTGTGTCCCAGCTCAAAAGAATCCTTTCTTTAGTTACAGCCATTTCCTCCCCCTATATTTCTTAAGAATACTTTGCAGGACATTTTTTTAAAATCTGCCAAGTCCTTACACTCCCAAAAACATGTTCTCAATTATCTATGTCTTCCCCATCACACCTCTGACATTTGCTATCTGCCTCTGAGGAAAAATTAATCTTTAAAGTCTGCTTGGAGTATAAAAATACCTATGCAAACAAACATTTCCAAGCAAAAATCGTAAACCTCCTTGATTTTGTTGTATACTTGAGGAGCCATACATACTTACATACATACTCTCATTGTTCCCTTGTACATTCCTTTTACAGCCTCTCTTCCCAATGATTTCTGACTTCTTGATTCTTATAGTTATCATGCAATATTTCATATGCCCTACTAATTATCCTTTTTTAACAGTAGCTTCTGTTCCAGATTTGAATAAAAACTCTACCGGAACAGGTCTTTTCTTAGGCCTTCCCTATCCTTTTCTCTTTGTCTGTATTCTGACATCAGTCTCAAGTAGGGAAGGCAGTCTCTAGCCTGCAGGCCAGACATCTGCTTGACCTCATCCGACTGTATTACCTTTCCCTCTCTAGTTATTTTCTCACAATACATTGGTTCCTTTGCCTGTTTTCTCCATTAAGTTCCAGCCCCATCTTGCCTATTTTTTGTAACCCTACTTGCAGCCATCCCTATTGGCAGAATCTCCTTTCTCCATTCCTTTGTTAGCTTAGCTCTTAGGATACTTTCTGTAAAACTCACCCAACATCTTGATCATATCTGCTGTGACCTCATCTGAGCCTACTGCTTTCCCTGACCTCATTTTCCTTAATGCTATTCTCACTTCCTCTAGGGTAGGCTCCTCTTCTTTTTTCATTGCAGACTGTGTCTGGGGCAGTACACCTCCTCTAGGGTTTTATGTATTCAAAAGCTGCTGGAAGTTCTCCATCTATCTGCCTTTGAAGTCCTGCTCTCTGGTGAGCAGGTTGTTGCTGGCATCCCTTATGAAGGGTGTCTGATGACTAACCTTTTTATCTTTCTATCTTTAACTTGCAACCTGATAAAATTTCTTTGTACCATCTGCAGTGTCACTTTCCAGAAGATGGTAAAGTGCTTCTGATACCTTGTTTTTTGTTACTGCAATTGCTGTCTTAGCCTCTTTGATAGGCATCCAGTATTCATCCTTCTTATCTGGGGCCGTCTTTTCTTTCTCCCAATTTTTCCTACACGCCTTCTTTTGGATGATTTCCTGGACTTGTGCATTCCACCACTAGCTTTTCTTACGTTCTTGGCTCAGTCTCATATCTGTTCTATAGTCTTCACACGTGCTGTTCAGAGACACTGCACTTCTTCAACTCCACCTATTTTATCTTCTTCCTGGGGTTCTTTGAGCATTTTCTTGAACTCTTGTGCTTTCTCTCTCTAATCAGCACCCAGGTCTTCAGCCTAGTCTCTGTTGACCTTAGAGCCTACTCTGATCCCTTTTTGTAGCTGATTGTGGCAACCAGTGGTTTATGCTGTTGGCCAAACATTTTACTGGGCATGACTTTGCAATCATTGATTTTATGCCAATACCTTTTCCTTACTAGGAAGAAGTCTGAGTCAGGTGCATGTTGGCCACTTTTGTATATGATTTTGTGACTATCTTCTCATGCTGAACCATGCATTGGCCACCATCAAGACATTTGCAGGACAGAATTTCTGGAGCTTTGTCTTTTTCTGAAAAGATTTCAAGCCTAATTAACTGGTGAGAAATGAAACCTATATATTTAAAATAAATATATATATTTTTGCTTGCTCTTTTTTTTTGCGCTGTTTTTATTTTATTTTTTTTTTTTTTGTTTTTTGTTTTCTCTTTTTGGTTTTTTTTTTGTTCTGTGTGAGGTTACATTTTTATCTAATTATCTAGGCTGCACATTTTACATGTTTATTCATTGGTGATGATGAAATACAGATGATATATAATCTGGTGAATTTCTGGTTTTTGTGTTAAAACTAAAAACTTTTGGGCAAAAAATAGATGCTTACAGCCTGATTGTGCAGTCCATGATGATTTTTTTTTTTTTTAATGTCATGAAACACACTCCGCAAGAGACTGGAAATTACATCGCGTATTATCATGTGTGTGTCCACCAGAAAACACTACCATTTTGTGGTTAAACCTATTATTACACATAATTGAAATATATTTCTTAAAAGATTTCAAGCCTGCATAAACTAAAGCACTGCTGGTGATTCCCTGTTAGTTTTTCCAACCCACCTATCTCTTTGTTGATTCTGCTTTTTAAAGCTGGTGATTTTAAGCTGCCCACCCCTACTGTTAATTGACATTAATAAGCTGCTCCTTTCTACACTGCTGTTGATATCTTGAATAGTTTATTTGCCTTTCCTTGTGCTTATACTGAAATAGTGCATTTTGCCTCTCATTGTCTTTTCTACTGATTTACTTGCTCTAAATTCATTATCTAGCCAGCTGTTGGATAAAGTAGTGTATTGTTTACTCTTTAGCAAGCACCTCTTTTAACAGCAAGAGGTCAGTGAATTTTCCATCTAGTGTACTGGGAGGTAGCCTGTCTGTTTAGGTTGGGGAAACACTTGAGATTTCTGCATGTAGTTTTATTGTCTGAAGGACGCACTAATCAGTTTATCTTGTTTTTAGTGCCTTTATAAATTCTCTGCAGTTCAGTGGCTCTTGGCTCACATTTACAAAGCAAAGTACATGTATTGAATATTCATACTTTTATAAGCTGTTTAAAGTGCACTGCTATAATCTTATATTTATGTTTGTTTATGGTAGCATTTCATATCTTTTAAGTGTGTTTGTGGTAGCATTTCACTTCAGACACTCCTTTACTATGTTTTTACATTAGGAGGACTGGGATTATTCATCTAGTGACTGTGTTTAGCAGTTTCAAAAAAAAAAATCAAACAAACAAAAAAAGTACTGTCTGGTGCTGCTTTAAGTAGTTAATTGCACTGTAGTACATTGTATCTGTTAGTTGTAGGTAGTTTGTGTCGTCTTGTTACACTTGAGCTTCAAGCCAGCTATTCTGCATTAAGAAGGTGTTTTTCTACAGTCCTGTGACAGAAATGTGCTGATTACACCTGCCTGAGTTGGTGATTGCTGTTGGAAGGCTTATTGTATGCTTTCCTGATTGGTTGTTGTTGTTGTTGTGTCTTTCGGCTTTTCCCAGTTAGGGGTCGCCACAGCAGAGCTCCGGTCCACTAATGACTGGCAGTAGATTTTTACATGCCGAGTTGCCGGCCCTGACACACAACCTTCAACGAAGGTACGCCCATTCATGCATGTCTCCACACACAAGATGCTCTAGCTGAGAATCGAACAGGACAACATCTTACTGTGAGGTGCCAGTGCTACCGCAGCACCACCACCACAGCTTGCTTTCCTGATTGGTAGTTAGCTTAAAACTTGTTTCTTTTTGCTTGTATTTAAGCCTTGCATTGGTTAGCAGTGCCCTGTAGACACAAAATCCTAGAAGCTCAATTTTTCCCTAAACAGCTGTCAGTGAAACCCTTCCAAGCTTTCCGGCTGCTCTAGTAGCAACTTAGTTGTGACTGAGCAGTGTTGTCTTATTGATCAAGCTTAGCCTACACAAAGTGTAGGCAATTTTGGCACTACTAGCAAAGTCCTGTCAAATTGACCAATTCCCTTCCCTAACAAAACATACAGTAAAAACCTGCTATCACGGACAGGCAGTCTCCCATCATCTCTGTGGCCAACCTGATAGACATGGACATCCTGAGGCAATGTGGCAATTGTCTCATGTATATTGACAACCACTTACTCCTGAAATAAAAACTTTATGTGAGAGATGTAGCTATACTATAAAATTAGAAGCAAGCCTCTCACATAAGGACAAATCGAATGTCAAACAGTTGTTAGCACATACATGCACTTCGCATACTAAATAAGGACACGACCAAAAAAAAAAAAAAAAAAAAAAAAAAAAAGCCAAAAGTTCACGAGACAAGAGACAGAAAAAAATAAGTAAAAATAAATTTAAAAACCCTTGATTTCCACCACATATGAGGATATTGAAATAAAAAAAGAAAGAAGCTTTTGTGCAAAAAAAAAAATTTTTATTCCAAGGTCAAAACCAAGCTAAAAGCAAAAAAAAGAAAAAAAAGCGCTTTCGCCTGGGTCATTCCAGGCTTTATCAAGTCGTAAACCATAATCCATAAATAAGGACACGACACATACACCCACATATGCGGAAGTACTCACTAGTAACTTAGCAAAAGAACAGGCCTCCCAAATGGAAACCATTTACACACACAACAATGCAAAAAACAACCACAGCACATAATAACACACACATGCCAGTGTCTCAAAACATAAGCCCATAAGGTGTAACCCCACAAAACCTAATATATTGATCATAGGCAACTCCATTGTGATACACATGGATGTTCCTCTCACCAGGTGGATAAGGAACAGGTTATGGTTAGCTGCATGTCAGGTGCCAGGATCCATCAAGTCACTCAACCACAAGTACTAGTATGATTCCATCATAGTCCATGTGGGGGTGAATGACTTGAGACATGCCTCACTGGACTATATGAAGAGAGACATGATTGAGTTCCGAGATTATGTGTCACAGGCAGGTATAATCCTAGCCTTAAGTAGAATTCTACCTTCTTCAAGGATGACATCACAATACAAACAAAAAATGATTGACTTTAACAATTAGCTTAGCTTTTTGTGTTAGTCCAAGGGGATCCAATATGTGTCAGCCTGGAAAGACATGGTCTACAAGCAAAGTTGCTGTAACATAGATGGTCTGAACCTGTTTTTTCTAGGCTTTTTGATACTGGAAAAGGCATTAGCAACCCCTATTGTGCCTTTTTTTAGGCAGTGCCAAAATAACCAGCCTCCCAACATAACAAAATCCTGTCTACATAAACTCAAGGAACTGCTCTTTAATGCTAGGAGTCTAAACAAGAGACTGCACTCCCTGGAAGCACTCATCACTTTGGAAGAAGCTGACATCTGTGCAGTCACCAAGACATGGTTCAAAGTTGCAGAAAGCACCCCAGCCCAGCAGGGCTACAATGCCTTCCATACGTTCAGACAACAAATTGAGTGTGAAGGAACCAAAGGAGGAGGTACATCCATCTTCATTAAGGATAAGTACACCTCGAGACTGGTCAACAAATATGACTCTCTTGATCTTTTCCATCTTTAATTAAGTATAGGCAAAGCCCCCTACCACATCCTAGCTAGCTATAGGTCCCCCACTAAGCAATAGGAAAAGCATACCACATACCTTTACTTACTGGAGTCATTTGCCATACAGCCCAATACTTTACTCATGGGTGATTTTAATTATCCTTTCATCAACTGGGAAACATACATGACCACAAACATGCTGGCTCAGAGGTTCTTGGACTTTGTAAATGCAAATGCTCTGGAACAGCTAGTCAGCACACCCACAAGAGGTGCAAATGTCCTGGCCACAGTACTCACTAATGTGGGAAAGCATTTCACCCCCCCACCGTGTACCCCACCCATGTGATATTCTCCCTGGTGAGATTGGACCATAAATCAATCTATTTCACAAGCTCAAAAAACTCTTAAGAATTTTCAGAGACAAAGTACCTCTTACTAAGTGATGGTATAAGAAATATCAAAACTGCCTCAAATGCAGATAACGTGGACTCCTATGCAGAGGTGTACACCAATGTCCTGTATAACCAGTTAAACAGTTATATAGAATTAGCTGTACCTGACTGGATTAAAACCAGGTCTTGCCGAAAAAACAAGCCACCCTGCTGGACACCTAGTTTAAACAGGCTATACAACAAGAGAAAGTAACTAATGTCCAAGAACAAGAGGGAACTGACTCAGCAGAGGAAGAAAATCTCTCTCTCTAACTTAAACAAACAAATCAGAGATTTTGTCAAGTCCTCAAAAACTAATTACAAACCAAATATAGCCTCCATAACTAAGGATAATCACAAGGCATTCTTTAACTATGGCAGAAATCTAAAAGCGAATACCCAGCTATGGGCTGAACCAGTTATGGCTGGCATCACCCATACTCAACCAGAGTTAATAGTCAACCTGCTAGCTGACAGATTTGGAGCAAAATTCACCCCATGTCCCCTCCAGTCATTCCCCAAAGTATACCTGCCACCATTCCTCAGCCTATTATCTCAAGAGAGCTGGTCATCTTGGCACGCTCCAAGACCAAAAACATGACATCAGTGGGACCAGACAGTATCCCAGGTTGCTTTTTAAACAATGTAAAACATGACGTAGCAAACCCTCTTGGATCCCTGTTTTACCACAGCCAGTGAACTGGCTATGTTACGGTGGAATGGAGGACAGCAACAGTAATCCCTCGGCACAAAGGGGGACTATCAACTGACCCCGGGAATTATAAGCCCGTAAACTTGACTAGCCTCATCTGTAAGGCCATGGGA
This sequence comes from Protopterus annectens, assembly GCF_019279795.1. Taxonomy (NCBI): domain Eukaryota; kingdom Metazoa; phylum Chordata; order Ceratodontiformes; family Protopteridae; genus Protopterus; species Protopterus annectens. The sequence goes on from NC_056734.1 coordinate 278,096,120, forward strand.
AGAATCATTATGGACATTATTAAATGGAGCATAGGTAATCTCCAAACTCTGGATGCAACCCAGTTTGGATTTGTTAAAGGTAGATCATGCGTGTTAAACATTGTTGGCTTCTTTGAGAAAGTCACCAAGGCTCTGGATGAGGGAAAGATAGTGTATACCACCTATCTTGATCTAGCCAAGGCATTTGACACATTTGTCCACTCAGGTATTATAGAACAACTCTCCCAACTGGAAATTAACCCCTATATTACCAGATGGGTAGCCAACTGGCTCACCAACATGACATATACTGTCAAAGTGAGTGACTTCACCTGTAGCAAAAGACCAGTCACCAGTGGTGTACCACAGGGTTCTGTGTTGGGCCCCTTACTGTTTGGAATTTATTTCTCAGACGTCCAGACAAACTTGGACAGCCTATGACTGACCAAGTTTGCTGATAATTGCAAATTGGGAGCAATCACTGAGTTCCCCAACGATGTTAATATACTGCAGTCATGGTTAACACAGACAAAGGATCGGTGCCAAAGCCACGGATTAAAGCTAAATGCAAAAAAATGCATTATTATTCCCTTTGGGAAAGCTGATATCCCTACTAATTACATTATAGACAGCATTTTCCCCAAGTGTAGACCCAGTGGTATATGAGCTGGGTGCACAGGTTGATAGCAATCTGAACTTTGACCACCCTGTATCCACAGTAGTAAGGAAATCCTTCTATGTGGCACATCTTATAAGTAAAGGTGACCCATCTAAATATAAGGATGTTATAATTTCATTATACTTGGCTCTCATCACACCAGTAATTGAGTATGATGCTCCGTTTGCATGAACCTCCCCAGACACCCGCAACAATTGGAGACACCACAGAGGTTTCTCACCAAGAAATTACAGGGTACACAAAACAAGTCTTATGCAGACTAAATTCTACAGGTTGATAAGGGGTGGCCTAAGTCAGGCATATAGGGCAGTCACTGACCTAGCCCTGGTGGAAGTGCTACACATTCATAAATCAAATTGCAGGAGGGTCACTCACTCCAGGGATCTTAACCTAGCGTTTGACATGAACAGGTTATACTGGAGAGATAGATACATCTCACAGAGACTGACATTTCTGTGGTACAAGCTTCCAATTCATGTGAAACAGAGCACCTCCCTGACCCTCTTCAAATGCAACCTAGATCAACAGATAGGTGACTGCAAATTCACTCCTGGGATGTCGCCCATGTCTCTCCTGGACAGAGGAAGTCAGTATTAGCTGCCATAGACCCTTACCTCTTTAAACTTCACTCACTTAACCACTGATAATTGGAGCAACTCAGGATAAATATGGCTAGGCTTGTAAGGGCTTTAGGGATGCTAGCCTAGTAACCTTCTATGAACCTATAAGTAGACTAGAATTGCCTCTCTTTCTTTATTTCTGCTGCCCCACCCATGTGGACCCAGGCAGCCCTCACATATATCTTCAAAGAAATATCACAAGGAAGAAAGACTCAAACAAATTCTACTTTTGCACAGAAAGCACCTGCATTCAGCTTGAAAATTGCTAGTGATCGAGACAGATACTACCTTTGGGGCAATCTTATTCATTATCTGGACTTTACTGCAGAGTAGGTGTGCTCCATGATTTACTTAGGCACCAAAATGTTGGCTAACATCTCTTTTTAAATCTCTATTCTTGTATCCACCTTAGTGGTGAGATTCATGGTTAAACTGACCTTTCCACCATAGAGTGGATATCCAGTCCACGCTTTTAACTTCCAATTCAGAAGAAAATTCTTTATCCCATTTTTTCCAAACACCTTTATTGAATTATTACATACATACATACATACATACAAATGTTTCAAGCACGGGCATCAGTGCCCTTCTAGCTTGCCAATATACCAAAACACTTGTACCCATAATAAATGTCCAGACTGTTCTTAAAAATACCTAAACTAGTACTTGCTTTAATGTAATTTGGTAGTCTGTTCCAAGCATCAGCTACTCTGTCAGAGAACCAATTAGTAAACTTTTCATTCCTATAGAATCTTCTACATAAGTTATCTGATGATTCTGTACTACTTTTTGATAACCCCAAACATTCCCAGAGGTAGTTGTCCCTAAATGCTCTATATACCTGAATAAGATCACTTGTGACACAGGCAAATTTACATTCATATAAAAGTAATCAAACTATAATTAACATAAACATTATATTTCACATATACTGCTATATATTATATAACCTAAGCAACATTAGATACATTATTAAATTCCTGCCTTTTTTTCTTAAACAAGAAACATCTTTATTATACCATCACTTACTACACAGGCAGTCATACATTTATATAAATGAAAACAAACCTCACCAACACGATCCTAGTTGCAAGCATTTTACATCACAAACCATACTGACACACTCCCAGCTGCAAACATTATACATCACTTATAATCTGCCCGATCTTTTTCAATCAGACATTACATAACTCATTTAAGTCCTGCTGCCTCTTAAACCCCATTACTCCCTTGTATGTATTGTTCCCACAATTCCTGTTTTTACTATGTAGTTTGCTCCTACCCTTTTCTAAAGATCTCAGTTCAAGTTGTTTTATCTCTGTTATTATATTCACTACTTCCAGTGTTGTTGGTTGAGATTTTGATTTCCATTTTCAGTTTTGTATTGATATTACTTATACTAACATTGTTTCATCCTATTTCAGGGAGCCCTGTGACTTCATACATGAAATAAAAAAAAAACGTTGTGACTTTATTGTAAAAGGAACAAAGGACAGCTTAGCTTAACTTAAACAGTTGGTCATAATCCCCTAACACATCTGCTTAATGTTATTACTTTGTGTAATTATCAAGGAACCTTCAGATATGATTACCAGTTTGCCTGCCATATTTTTGTGACTCCTCCCACTTGATCTTACATGGCCCACAGACGTGTGCCTAATGTGAGGAGTAGGGACAAGTAGCATCTTCCTGCAATATATTGTACATACTATACCGTACATGCATTGCTAATCCATAAATCATTCTTCATCTCACCCAGTTTTACAGCTGCTTCACTTCCTGTCATCATGGCAGACAGCACTCTTGAACAGTACCTCACCATGACTCTGTGCTACACAGTTACTCATGCACCCTCTATACCAGATAGTGTTATTCTGCCTCCTTCTACTGATGCATCTTTCTCAAATGTGTCAGTCTAAAACCCCCTACCTTTAGCTTCCATGCCACTAAGGTCAGTTGCTCTTGTATATCCTACGCCAGGAACAGCTGTTCCATGTTCTTTTGCTGATGTACCTTAGATAACATTGTGTCAATCCATGCCTTCCCATTAATGAGGAACATATACAGAGGTTTTCTATGCTAAAGAAGTTCATAATTGTAAGGTTGACACTATGGCTGTAGAAAGTAAGGAAGGAGATTTTTTTTTTCCTTTTTAGCCCAAGTATCTGCTGATCATCAGTCCCTCCTGGATAATCAGCCCATTTGTTCCCAATCACTGGGATGAGGTTTGACTGGAAGGAGTCATCACTCATACAATGATTAGGGGTGGTTTGTGATTTTTTTGTAAGCTACACTATCCCCTACACCCACCCAGTAAAGTGCTGGAGAGGATACGTGCCATGGGCTGCAGCAAAGAGTGCCCCCTAACATCTCCAATTAACATTTCCTAACAAGCAGCCCCATCCTTCCCTTGGAAGAAGAGGAAATGGGCGGAGTTGAAGATGAATGGCAGTACCTCAAAACAGCATTTGTATGGACTATAGATCAGATATGTGGCCAAGTAAAAACAATGTATTTTGCCTTTTCCCAGTTAGGGGTCACTACAGTGGATCACTGGTCTGCAGATTGATTGGTAGTGGCGTTTTTAAAGTTTCTAGCCTACTGCCCAACCTTCAGAGAAAGCACACACATGCACTACCTGCATGTCTTTAAAGCTCATGCAACTGCAGGAAAGACATACTGGTGGGCTAACAAAGGGGCTAAGAGAAAAGTAACAATAGCAAAGAACAAAAAATCAGAAGCACTCTACCATCTTCTGGAAAAGGACTCAGCAGATGGCACACAGTAACTCTATCAGGTTGCAAGGCAAAGAAAGAAATATAATGAAGGTAGTCATCAGACACTCCATAAGGGATGCCAGCAGCAACCTACTCACCAGCCATCAATGGCAGATGGAAGGAGTAGTTTCAGCAACTTCTGAACATACAACCCACAATGAAAGAAGAAGAAGAAGAAGCAGATAGATAAAGTTAGACACGTACAAGGAAAATGATGTCAAGAAAAACAAAAAGGGCTCAGATGAGGTCACAAGAAATATGTTCAATATGCTTGAGGAATTAGGGGAGAAACAGTTGCAATGGATACTTATAGCAGTATGGAGAGAAAGGTATATACCAGATGACTGGAGTATAAGTGCCAGTGTACATGAACAAATGGGGCATTTGCAGCTTTGGGCTGTATAGAAATATACAATTTCTGTTGCAATGCATGAAAGTTCTGGATAGGAAGATTGATAAACAAATATGTAGACTAGTAGCAAGTAAGATGGGAGATAAGCAGTTTGGATTCTAGTCAAGATGCTGCACAACTGACCAAATGTTTGCAGTGATAGTTGAAAAGAAGACAGAGATGAGGAAATAGTCCAAATGTGCATTCCTAGACTTGGCAAAATCATATGACAGGTCCCAAGAAAGCTGATTTTAGCAGCCCTGTGATGGTTTTATGTCCCAGAAACATTGGTAGGATTAGCGCAGGCTATGTACAAGGACCCAATGACACAAGAACAAACAGTGCTCAAACTCACAGGTGGGCTCCCACTGAGAGTGTCTGTGCACTAAGGTGCAGCTCTGAGCTTATAGCAATAGATTAAATAAGCTGCTGTATGCATACTCTGAACAAGAACTTCAGCAAATGATAGGTCAATTTCATGCAAAGCTGAAGGCACATGACATTAAAATGGCTACAGATAAGACAACCGTCTTGTAATGGCAGAAAATGGGAAAATTAGAAGAAGCTGAGAATTGAAATAGGAGGGAAAATAGTGGAACAAGTTATCAGCTTCAAGTATCTGGGATCGGTAGTTTTGGAGAGGGGAAGACTAAATGAGGAGGTCAAAACTAGTATCAGAGGGGCTGCAGGGGACTGCCATAGTGTGTTAGGGGTAGTGTGTGATGATAAAGAAGCTGAACTGTGAGGTGAGAAAAATGGATCTATATTGAAATGCTAGCACTCAAAATGCCTAGAGCCCCCACCCCCAAAAAAAAGAACAAACGAAAAACCAGGAGAAGAGCAAATCTTGAAGATCACTCCTCTCCTTTACATTTCTTTTTTTGCAGGGGTGCAATCCCTCCTCCACCATCCAAACTTTTTTTTTTTGGTGGGAAACCTCTGAGGATGCTGCAGCTGTTGCAGATGCCTGTTGAGGTACATGACAAAGGGTGCATTGTACTTTATTACTGGTCTGATGAGGGCCAAGAACAGTGGTACTATGATATCTTTAGATCTGGATGTCATACCCTTACTTATAAGCTGAGCCACATAGAAGGATTTCCTCACCACCATGGACACAAGGGAGTCAAAATTCAGATTACTATCCATCTGAGTATTCAGATCTCTCACCACTGAGTCCACTATTAGGGGGTTGCTATCAATATTGTAATTTGCAAGGCTATTATGCACGTCTTCACATTTAGTTTGAGGCCAAGGCTCTGACACTAGCCATTAGACTGCTTCAGACATTTCTGTAGGATATCAACAGCATTTGGGGAATCAATGATTTCTCCTAACTTGCAGTCATCAGCAAAGTTGGTCAGCCAAAGGCCATCTAGATTTGCCTTTACATCTGGGAAGTATATCCCAAACAGGAGGGGGTTCAGCACTGAGCCCTTTGGTACTCTACCATTGACTGGCCTCTTGCTGGAAGTGGATTCCTCCACTATAACAATGTGTCCTATCAGTCAGCCATTTGGCTATCCATCTGGTGATGTAGACGTTTATGCCCAATTTTGTGAGTTTATCTATAATAACTAAGTGGAGTATTGGTGTCAAATGCCTTGGTCTTGGTGACCTTCTTAAAGAAGTTGGCCTGACTGAGCAGGCAGGACCTTCCCTCAATGAAGCTGAAGTGGGTTCAGTCAAGTCTGGAAATTTCCTGTGTCGTTGTTAATCAGGTCCATGATTATCCTTTCCACAGCCTTGTATATGAGGCTAGTCAGACTTATGGGTTATTAATTTTTTGGGTCAGTTGATGGTCCCCCCTTGGCAGAGAGATGATTGTTGCTGTCTTGCACTATACTTGGACAAAGGCTGTCTGGAGACTGTGGTCAAATAGAAATCTGAGTGGGTCTCCTAGGTCATGTTTCAAGTTATTTAATAGGCACCACCCTGGGATTCTGTCAGGGCCCATTGATGCCATGTTTCTAGCTTTAGAGACCACAGTGACAACATGTTCTTTTGTGATAATAGCTAAAGGAATGGTAAGAGGTATTTCATAGGGAGTGACTGGAGGTGAATAGGGGATGAAACATGAGCTGAATTTACTGGACAGCATGTTTGCTATTTCTTCTGGCTGAGTATAGGTAGTGCCATCTACAGCCAACTCAGCACATTGTTGAGTGCTTCCCTTAAGATTTTGGACATAACTAAAAATGCTTTGTGGTTATCATTTGTTGGGGAGGCTATTTTAATCTTGTATTTAGCTTTTGAAGACTTGACTAGTTCCTTGAGTTGCCTGTTGAGACTAAGGGATTTTTTCTCATTGTGCACCCTCCTGCTTAATTCTAGACAGGAATTTCATTCTTCTGTTGTATAGTCTATTTATGCTAGGGGTCCACCACGGTGGCTTGATTTTTCTGGCTAGACCTGGGTTTAGTTTGGTCAGGTACTGCCATATCTCTGCAGTTGTTTAAGTGGTTGTACAGGGCATTCATGTATACTTTTACATAGGCCTCCATATTTTGGGGTTGGGGGGGCTTTACACTTACCTATGCTATTAATTAATAGAAATCAATTTCCCTTGGAAAACCTCTTTAGGGTTTTTGGGTTTGATGTGGATTCTACCATTAGATTTATTTCAAAGACCAATTCATGATCCAATCTTACCAATGAGGACATTATGCTGGTGGGGGTACAATGTTCCCCCTTGTTTGTGATTACTATGTCAAAGATATTTGAGCCCCTAGTGGGAGTGCAGATCAGCTGTTCCAGAGCATTTGCACTGATAAAGTCCAGGAATCTTCCGTGCTTCTGAAAATAATTATTACATCTTAGTCACATTGGCAATGGATTCTTAAGCATGATGCTTAATAACTGCTCAACCATTTTTAGAAGGAACAAAAGAGGAAGTGGTAGGAAGCTAAAAATGTTTCCTGTTCTGAAGTGATTCCTAAGCAATACAAAGAGTTTAAACAAAAAGTTTAATGATTAAAGGTCAGAACCACAGGTCTTGACTATGATTAATTTTTATTACCAAAACATGGTTTAGCGAAGTGAACAAGGTGCTGGCCCTTCTAGGTTACTTCTGACATCACATGTTTAGAACAAACAGAAGAGGAGGTGGAATATTCATATATGTCAACACTTCCTATAAATCATCAACAATGGTTAGTTGTGCTGACTCTGAAATTATTGGGATTAATGTGGGGAGAGGTTGTATTTTCCAGTTGCTCTGTTTTATAGACCTCCATCCTTATCTAGTTGTGATTTAAAAGCTTTTAGTGTGACTCTAGAGAGGTGTTTTTCCAGGGGTATGATATGATTGTGGGTGATTTTAAATATATCATCTGTGGGCTGGGATAACTATTACTTTGGTAAAGATACTATTTCCATTTTGGTTAGATTCAGTGTTGAGCTTGGATATTCCCTATTGGTCAAGAAGCCAAGAAGGGAAGGCAATGTCCTTGATGTGGTTTTGATTAAGATTGATTTTGTAGGCAGTTGATGTTGGAATGATATGTTCTCTTCATTTATATGTTTACTGGGAAGTTCAAAAGGAATAAGTGAGTTTGGTTTAAAGCATAATTTTCTAACATTGAAATATTATCAAGTGGACTATGCAAATATTAATGAACAAGAAGATTGGAATTAACAGGTAGCAATAGATGATAAAAACATTGAACCTTGCTGGGACATTTTTAATGAATATTTTTTCTCTTATTGATAATTTTGTTCCAAGGTTTAATCATACCAATTGTTTAAAGAAGGTTCAAGATAAGAATAGTTGACTGGGAAACTCTGTAGGCTAGGGAGAAAGGTGAAAGCCTGTTGGCAGAGGTTCAAGATAATTCATTATAATATAAACAGAAGACAATACCAGAAACATATTTATTTATTTATTTTATTTATTTTACATTTGTTGACTGGGTTTGTCTGGCTGAGCTGATAGCCCTTTTTCAGTGGAGGCCTGGGGAGAAAAGCTGCACATTATTTACATTTAAGAAAAATTGCACAAAGAAAGTATTAACAATGCTTAGGCTAAAGTATACAAAAAATCTCACATTCTAACTAAAGAAAAAAAGTACAATCATTGATAATATATAAAGGTATTGTGTTGATATTACATTTGGAAATATATTAACACAGAGAGAGAAAAAGAAGGATGCAATTGGGAATATATTTGTGTTTATTGTGTATTTATATATATATATATATATATATATATATATATATATATATATATATATATTTATGTGTTTGCTAAGATCTGCTAGAAGGAAATATGAATATAAGTTAGCAACCTACACCACTGATAACCAAAAGGCTATTTTCAGGTACTTAAGGAGTTAATGTTCAAGGAGGGTGTAGTATTCACAGATGCAACTCAGATGGTAGACATGTTTATAGATACGTTTTCTTCCTTGTCAAATAACAAATCCACCTTCTCCAATTTTGATTTCAACAACCTAATTATAAAGCAGGGTCTAGTGGGTTTGGCACTAAATACAATTAAGCTGTTCTCGCCAGCTGGTCCTGATGGGTTATGCGGTTATTTTTTTGTTTAAAGTTTCTAAAGCACTTTTAACTTGTGTATGTTGGTCATATCAGTCTGCTTTGCAAGAGGGTTTTAATCTACATATATGAAAAACAGCTGTCATACTTCTCCTTTTCAAAGGCAGTAAAACTTTCACATTAGATAGTTATTGTCCTATTAAGTCTTATGTGCATTATCAGAAAATGTTTTAAAAGAATTTTATGCCCCTTAAAGAGCTATATTCAACCCTGGATATTTTTCATCAAGGGTTTACCTAAGCCACTAACCTATTAAGTTGTTTTGACAATATCTGGGTGTCAGTTGATGTGGGTTTATGTTTTGATATGATGTACTTGGATCTTGTCAAGGCATTTGATTCTGTTCCCTATGTAGAAATTAAGATGACATTATTTAAACTTGGAGTCAACCAATATATAATAACATGGGTTATTAGTTGGCTGATCAAGAGTACACTTAAGGTGCAAATTGCAGACAATATTTCTAAAGTTAGAAAGGCTGCAGCAGGAGTCACTTAGGGTTCTGTTCTTGGACACTTGTTTAAACTATTTCTGTTTTATGTCCCATCTCAAAATAATATTTGAGTCAACATGTTTGCAGATGGTACTAAATCTGGGGCAATTTTTAACTCTTAACAATAGATCTAAGGTGTTGAAGATTCCAAATATTCAAAAATAAATGGCTTGCTGTTAACCTTTTTAATCTTTTTCTTGGTTCTGAGATCAAAAAGTATAGTTGTTGAAATAACATAGGGGTATGCATCCTCCTTATGACTCATGGACACCTTGGTTGATTACACAGAAAGATAAGTTTACACAACATTATCTTGTATTACAAACCCACTGCGCTATTGCTGTTACACTAGTAAAATTCATATTGTGACTTGTTTAGCCTGAACCACTCTTTGAGGGACTCTAACATTAAGATGAAGAGACTTGTTACATCATTAGCTTTATCTGTTACACAGCAAGAAAGAGGTCATCAACTCTTTTCTATTATAATGTTGTCAGGAAAGACTCACCCTGGGATTCAGCAAGCAGGGACAGTTCTTGTTCAGCATGGCAGCGTGCCATGCATATTTATGAAGGCACGCTGCTATGCTCTAAATTGGACACGGTTCCATGTACGAGCGCAGGGGGGTGTCTGAGACCAGAACTCTCATAATACACATGCCCCCTGCACTCCAGAATTTCCTTTCGGCAATTAAAAATGAGCGAGAATGCTCGTAACACCCCCAACCCATTATGAAAACAAATCTGTGGTCAAAGTCATAAGGGACAATTAGCCCTACCAAGCATGCCTCTCAACTGTACAGATTTTTGCAGAATACCCAGATTTTTGCCTCATATTTTTGGTGTGCTCCCCCTGAAGTCTGTATCTTTCTGGCAAATAGCTAAGGATTGAAGTCATTAAATAATGACAAAACATTTCAGTTTAAGACTCCACACATCCTTCAGAAAAGTATTGCTAATGTAAAACCTATTATTCTATCAAATTCTTTAGTTTGTAAGAGCAATATTTAAAATCTGTCCCTATTTGTCCTCCCAACATTTTAGACTTTGTCCAAGTATATTGGTCCTAGAGGCTGAGAGGTATGCTATCAAGCCAAAAGATGTTAGGATAACACAGGTAGCATAAGCACATAGTGCACACCTCCCAACCTGTCAGAGTAAGTAATGTGGACAAAGCCAAAAAGGACAATTGTCCCACAAAGCAGAAAGTTGATAAAATAACAGGTTCAGCATTAGCAGGGATATTCTGAAGGGTATAGATAAAATAACACAACAAAACTGTTTTTTTTTCTTTTTATAAATGTGATAAAGCTTAAGCATAGCTGCGCGGGTGTGCCCATTGCTTAGCTAAGCTTAGTCCAGCTAAGAGACATCCAACATAAGCAGTATTGCACTAGTGTAGTGGTTAGATCATTTGCTTTTTGAGCAACCATTTCTGGTTCAATTCCTACTTTAACCAATTTGCATTTTACATGTGAAAGCAGTACATAAACATTTTTTTTAGTATTACCTACTAAATAACATATATTTGTTAACCGGAGTACTGCATTAGGTCCATATGTGAGGTGTCAGTTTAATAAAGTTGTGAAATCCCCATATAAACATATGCCCCATGCAGTGTAGTCACACATGAATAAATGTAATGAAAGCACATCGGGGGATGTCAGAGACAGTAAACAAATTTATAATATGTAATGAATGATGAATCAATGCCATACAGCAGATAGTCTATAAAATGAAAAATAAGCAATGCTAACCATTGCACAACTCTGCTTACCAGCTGTAAGAATTGTGTAAATATGCCTGCTAAGCAATGAGTAGCCCAGCTAAGTAGATTTGCCCATCAGTAAGCAGCGCTGAACCTTTCCCTTTAAACAATGCCAACCTTAGCATTCGCACATTGGATCCACACTCTGAACCTCTCACTGCAAAACATCTGACCAAAGGCACTGTTAATGGGGGTGAAGGGGCCCAAAATAGAAATCTCTTGTAATTATTGCCAGTATTCTTTCCTCCACAGCTGAACTGAGCTACCTTGCAACAAAATAACCAGCATTTGCAAGCTTGAACCCAACACCCTGCACAACATAGACACAAGTTAACAGTAAGCCATCTCAGCTGCATAATGTTGGGATGATTTCTCTAACATATCATGCAGAACAGTCAGTCTACCATAGGGAATGTACAATGTGGAAGCAGTAAACATTCCAATGATACATTTACACACACACACACACACACATATATATATATATATATATATATATATATATATATATATATATATATATATGTATATACACATACATACACATATAAATATATAACTACTTATAGATATGTATAAAAAGAGTATATATAGAGGGTGCATAGCATATCAAACAGCCATTACTCCTACAGTTACCACCTTTTCAAATGGCCACTCTTTGATTCTTTCATACAAATGAGAAATATTGCATGAAACATATACCCACACACAATGCAAAGGGCATGACACCACACACAAGTTTGCATACATAGAAATGTTTATTTGTGTACTATTTCAGTTGTTTATGCCATTTCTTATAGCAGTTAGGTGTCTGAAATACATAATAACTGATTAATGCAACTCTCAAACAAAGCATATGATACAGTAATCTGCAAAACATAACATACTTTGCTGTCTAGGCTAAGGCCTTCAAGTAGTACAACAGTAAAAACACACTTGCCTTGACGATAAGAACCAATCAGCACTTAATTACAGATGTAGTTCAGCAGCCTCCAGCTACAGTCTGTACTCAACCCCTAGGGGGAAAAGTATTAGTTATCATGATGTAAATGTATCTGTTACATAACAATGCTTAACTTAAAACGTCACTATCACACTGACAAATAGAACTGTGTGTAAGACAGTAAGCTCTAGCCCACCACAGTTCCCATGGTGAAACTTATGAAAATGTACAGCCATATACTTTAATGTCTCTTACTACTGATATCCCTCACATGTTGTAACAGCCTAGGTTAAAAACATTTAATACCCCCCCCATAAAATGTCTTACAAGAGCATATAACAGTGTTCTCCATACACTGACCTCTGGACTGTACAAGTTCACACATGTTTTGTCCAGCTGTAGCCCTCATATATATGGACCCTACCCCACAATTTGTGTGGGAGTCCACAACATCACTGGAATGATAGCAGGAATGCCAGCACTAAACAATGATAGGCCATTACCTAACAACCTCTTACTGCATGACATCTGGACAAAGCCTGGTATATAGGTGGAGGACAGAGGCTGAAACACAGGGCCATATTTGAAATATTGCTGTTATACACTGTGAAATTTGCTGGTGTTACAGGATTTGTTGCAACATACCCCTACTCAGGAATATGAAGTCAGAAACACAAATGGATGTTGCCATGTACTGATAGCAATCAACAGACAGAATGCCAGTGATATGTCAGAGACAAGACCTGTGTGGTGAACAGACAAAACTTAACAGCCAGTCCTTTGACCATCATGTGGGTAGGCCCACAGTTGAGAGCTATGCAGACAGACAGCATTCCATGCAAAACTAGCATGTACACACAAACCCTGTAAAACTAGCAGTATTCAATGCATATAACAGCAATGCTCACACACTGTCCCTAGGTCTAGAACCTTATACAAACATATAGTTGGCCTGTGTCCGCATGTCCTGTTGTAAGAGGTATTGCTACCTGCTGTCTATAGCACTGCTGCCCACACACAGGAAGGATGTCTTCCATGCAGGAAAGGTAAAGGGACCACACCCACATAATGTAGTCATTTATAGTAGTGGGTTGTTATGACATTGGCTATTGGAAGTACTACACAGCTGGCTGCATCCACTTAGCAAGTGGGGAACACCAATTGGTGCAGAGGCCATCACCTGATCAGGAGCATCACCTACAAAAGCCATGCTGCAACCTATTCAGACCAGCTCGATCCCTGTAATGGAGAGAGAGAGAGAGATAAAGAAAAAAAAAATAATACTAAAAAACAAATATACTACAAAAAAAAACCCAAACAAGGAAAACATCCAAGTGGTACACAGAAGAGAGCACAATAATAAAACAGGTATGTGAAACATGTCAGCATGTAATTGAAAGTAGTACTTGGTCTGTAATAATGGGATAGATGATGCTGAAAGATTTATATGTGCTATCAAGACTTGCTGTAATGATGTCCTGCTGAACAACTGCTATGGACATAGCATCTGGCCCTGTGGGCAGTGGTCCATACCTGTCAACTGTGCAGATGTGCACAGAATGTCAGGATTTAAGCAATCATAGTGTTTGTTCTGTTCCTTCAAACACGTATATTAGTCTGGCAAATAGCTGAAGGTGGAAGTAATGAAGTCATGATAGACACATGAGTTTCAGACCCCACCACCTTCAGGACAGTCATGGTAATGTGAAATGTATCATGCACAAACTTCATAGGTTTGTAATAGGTATATCTACGATCTGTCCCTATATAACCCCCCTAATGTTAGGCTGTGTCCACATGTGACACTCAATTTTGTCGCAAGGCAGAACAGTGCAGCTGTGGAGGAAGGAGGTTCAGAGTGTGGATCTGATGTCAGAATGCACTCCATATATATATATATATATATATATATATATACATATATATATATATATATATATATATATATATATATATATAGTGAGAGAGAGAGAGAGATGTATGTCTACATATATACACATACAGGTTTAAATGAAAGCTGCAATATTAAATGTGCTCTCAAATGGTTTAGCTAATTTAATATTCATTATGTAAATATTATTAATGTTATTCTAGTTCTTTCATAGTCATTGAATAGTACATAACATAAGGCATGTAATTATTGCTTACTGTACATGTATATAATTTCACACTACTGGATATAATTATGTCACTTGTTTTGCTTCTACTGTTAATACCACTGACTTTTCATTTGTAACATTATTCTGAAGAAGTTGTATCTCAATGATTTATTTAAACTACCGGGCAATGAGTTTTTATTTTAATAAGTTATTTTCTCATTTCTATGGTTTGCACAGCATATATATATATATATATATATATATATATATATATATATATATATATATGGGTCTTGGACATTTGCTCGAATGAGCAAACATCCGAAACCCAAACAGCCGGGCATACTTAAGTGAAAGTGCTTTTCACCAAAGAAGCACTTTCGCATTAGTATGCCTGTTGCCGAGGCCATACTACAGTAGGATAAGGGAAAATTCCATTTTCCCCACTGTAGTACAGTCTCGGAGGGAGAATATTAAAGTAGGGGGTGTGGGGGTGCAGGGGGGGGCAAAGCCCCCCTGCTAAAATGTTAATGCAGTGGTTTTTTTTGTAACACGCTTTAACGAAAGCATTTTTTTTGATAAAAGCGCTTTCATTAAAGTGTGTTTGAATGTTATGGATTCGGACATTTGCTCATTCGAGCAAACATCCTAGATCCATATATATATATATATATATATATATATATATATATATATTGACGTGTATGTCTACATATGCACACACACACACACACACACACACACACATATATATATATATATATATATATATATATATATGTATGTGTAATTACATTTTCCCTACTGTTGAATGTCTGTGCTGCATGATATGTTTGAGAAAACATCACACATATCCACAGCTCAGATAACTTAGTGGTTAATTGCTGTGGCTATGGTGTGCAGAGTCCTGGGTTAGACACTTGCAAGGGCTGATAATTTATTTGCTGGCCAGAACAAGGGCTGTTGGATACAGAATGATTAAGGCACCTGTAAGAAGTTGTAAATGGGTGCAGAATGGACAGTTATGTATGGTGTGAAATTCTTGTTTGAAGACTGGGATGTTGAGGAAGGATAGTAGGTATATTTGGGGAGGTAGTTTGGGTCGGACTGGGATGTTGAGGAAGGATAGTAGGTATATTTGGGGAGGTAGTTTGGGTCGGAGACAGACGAGACAGACAAGACAGCATATGGGGCAGTATATGACATGTGTGATGGGCAGAAACACCTTAGACGGGGTGGGGTGTTTGGAAATTGGAAGCCCATGAGCCCCCAAATGGAAACAGTGGGACTGAGGTCCCCACCCATGGGTAGTCACCACTGCACCTTCATGGCCCTGAAAGTGGCTGTGCTGGGGCTGTGCAGGAGGGGCAGGCTGACCCTCTAATTGCACTATGAGGGCCACAAGCTGGTGTAGCAGATCCCTCAATTCTCTGTGGAGCTCCCTATGCACCAGACCCTGGACCTGACTTCAGGTGGCAGGATCCTGTCTGTGCCTACTCCCAGGGGGGAATGAGCACCATCCCCTGAGGTGGTTCCACCTGAAGGTAGTGCAGGACCAGTAGATGAGGAGGTCCTGGAGTGGGTCCCTGACATGTTGTGGCCTGGTGCCATGGACAGATGAGGTGGGAAAGGTGGTTCTGCTGGGAACAGCCTTCCCAAACATGCTATTGTGTTGCAGTTTTAGAATATATGTGGGTAGTAATAGTCAACACAATCCAGGATTAGTTATAACAGCATGCATACATATTCCCATTAACCCAAAACACCACACTTGGAACAATTGCTTAGCACACAGAACACATGCATATATGGAACCACAGTGGCCATTACAGTGGCATGCAGGTTACATTGATAGCAACAGGCCACCAATGATAGTGTTTCAACATGGAACATGAATAGAAACACATTTCAATATTTGTTGCACAATAGGATATATGTTCCAACAGTAGGTTTGGTGTAAACATACCCATTGATTTGTGTGTTCATATTATTGTTGCAGAAATGGTGGGTGGGGAGAGAGATGTCAATTAACAACTATTATATCCTTGCAGTATGATGTCCACAGACCTTTTTTTTTTTTCCTGTTTATGTCTTTCAGGTACCATGTCCTGGGAGCATCTCCCTGCTTATACTCCAAAAGAGAATGATATCATAATAAACTTCCTTGTGCATCATCACAGAACCCACTTTGGGCATATGACCCATAATTTGCAGGAGAGGAGTGCCCTGTGGAATGAGCTCGTCCACAGGGTAAATTATGTCGGCCTACATACTGCAGTTATGAGCAGGTGCAACATTGTTGCACTGATCTCATCTGCCACACCTGTCAGCATGCTGCTGCAGTTAGGAAGGACCAGCTAGCCACAAGTGGGGTTCATGTCATCCAGCCCCCACTGACACATGCTGAGGAGCTCCTCACCAGCCTTGGGGCACCTGCCCACCAGCCAAGCCAAGAACCTGACGATAGCATTGTGGAGGTGGGTGCTACCGACAAAATGGATGAGGAGCATGCAGGTAAAGCCCCAGGGTACATTACTAGACCACTGTTGCTTATCCATCTTCATCTGTAAGGTATCTTCATGCATATGTCAGATAACATAGTCTGTTGCTGCAGTGTAGTAATGAACAGATGTGCATAATCTCTAGTATTGTGGGTTTGTACTGTTGATGTACTGAAATGCTGCTCCCACCCTGTACCAGTGCCACAGGTGTAGCTACTGACATTACTTCTCTCACACAACTATGTACATCCCTCTTGTATACCTCTGGGGCAGCAGCCTCTAGCTGGTGAGTGTGGAGTTGTTTTGTTCAGGTTTGCCAATACACCGGCCATGTTATGGCCATGGTATTTCCCATGCAAACATTTAACACACCTACCCATAATGCATGCTGTACATGTTCACTTATTGTTGCTGTTAACTGCACTGCATCATAGTGATCACCATGGTGGCATATCTGAAGGATATGTAAGAGTCCTGCAGTATACCTAACAACCTGTCAGTGCAAGATGTGTGGACAGAGATGAACATAATGGTGGATCAAATGGCCTACAGTAGGGACATGTCTGAAACATTACCCATATACAGTGGCTACAACAGTGTGTACACCACTATTACAATGGCAACTGTTACAGATCTACACAATGGCATATCACAATACCACATTTCACACCTTTTACAACCTGTAATGTGATCCTAACATGAGCAATGAATTTGTTATATGGAATCCTATGTTAGAACAACAAATATGGGGAATACATACCTTAAACACTGGAAGCATATGTGTGCACACACTCCAAATAACATATTGTGGAAGCAGCTTTTGAGGTACTGACAGCATTCACTCTTCCTGAGTACGCACCTTCCATGATGTACAGGGCCTGAATGTCACACCAAGTAATGTTCCGCTGTCCAAGATGTATGCCCATGACATTTGCCCAGTCACCTGCAATAGAGACAGCCATGGCTTGCCCACATCTTACAAACCATGGAATGGATCCAATATCCCAAAGGTAGCACTCAAGAGTGGGAGATGTATCCTTACCTCACCATTGCGTATACCATGGCAAACAGTTCAGACAGTAATGTATATGACTATGAAGTATGAGACAACATTAATGTTGAAAATAAACAGATGCCCATCCAACACAGATGACAACACATGTTGCAAACTGGTCATGAAGGCTGCCCAGAAACATGCAGCAACAGTGAAGGACTTGCAGGAATGTCTAGCAAGTACTGCTTGTGCAGTACCTGTGTCAACAATCACCTGGGCTCTGCATAAGTGTGGCCTATGGGTTAGAGCAATCAGATGGAAGAGTTGTTCCAGAAGAAACATCATCCAGGGCTCTCTAGAGGCAGCATATGCAGAACATCAAATCTCCTAAAGGCATGTGCTGCAATGTGTAATGGTGTACCGAGACCAAGGATGAAACCTACAGACAGTATTAATAAAGATACATGCGGTGCACAAGCAACACTCACTCCACCTCAGGCCCACCATCCCCATCTGTACCTTGCTGGTGCCAGGCTGGTATACATGGTGTTCTGAATTTGGAACATTGCAAAATTACACTCATGTGTGGGCCATAGTTGTCAAGCATCTGCAATAAGGCTGAGGATGGGTAGGGGTGTCATCCTGAAACACAACAGTGAAATGAAGCATACAGCCAAAGCTTGCTATGAATGGTTGTATCTGAACACAGTCAAAGTCGTGAAATGTGCCAGACATAACCCTGACTCCACAGCAATAGTGAAGGCACTGTGCGAACTCCAGGGGCTGTGGACATAAGCTGACCTTGCAATCCGGCAGATGTGGGGGACATTTGTAGGGCAGAGTGACCAAATAATGGCAAGTGAAGATGGACCATGCTAGTATACCCCTTCCAGGAATAGTGACTGCTGTAGTTCACTTAGGCGCTGCAACAAACCATCATGTTAAGGGTGTGCACACTTATGCAACCCACATATGTATGCATCTCAATCAGCATCTGCAAAACTAACACATAAGTTTGATACTGCATTTGATTGCACAGGTCACATGTCACATATCAGGTGTGTGTAATGTTAACATGTGCAGTATTGTGGCCCCATTGCATATCAGGGAAGAGGCTGTGATGTCAATAAGGATGTGTACACTCCTCATAGCCACAGTAAGTTTTGAAGGGTCTCAGTGTAATTGGATTTTATTGCTCATACATGCACTGCTGATGATGAGATCTGCAAATCAGAGGTCAGGCATTCACTATTGACATCTGTCCTCATATCATACCAGGTATGTGTCAAACAAACACATGGGGGCTGTGAGCAACAAAGCAAACATAACTGCCACATATATACACATTCATCAATGGTGTGTACACTCATGAGGTATGGTGCACAGTACATGCCTTGGTGCTGAACAGGTGTACAGCAATACTGTGTACATGGATGCAGTGTATTCCAGGGGAAGGGGCATCACCTACTAACACAACTCATGCATCACAGAGATGTATAATGTTGGTGACAAGGATTGGATATAGCTGCAGTGCATGCTGTTGAGTGCCATATGTCATGCATTTTGAGTGTTGGGTAATGAGAGGTCTGTGTAATATCTTTGTGCCACCTCACCTGTAAGTGTGTGTGTGTGTGTGTGTGTGTGTGTGAGAGAGAGAGAGAGAGAGAGAGTGTGTGTAGAGGTAAGCAATGATGTACAGGTCTTAAATTATGTTTTTTGTTTTCCCCTCACAGGTGGCGAGGTGGGTCAGGGTCCATCCTGCAGGCAAACTGATGTTAGTGTCCATACAGACTCTGACAATGATGATAGGTATGTTGAGGCACAGGCAGGATTGTCAGGGGCTGAAGCTCTGCCATCGGTTAATATCCCACTTTTATCCACCGCATTCCCGCACACAGTCACAATGCCTATACATACCCCCATCACCAGTGGCCATAGATGAGGGACAGTTGGCAGGTGGTGGCATGGGACAGGACAGTGTGGTCACTATGGCAAGTATGTCTGTACACTGCAGCCTTAGCCAGATGACCAGCGAGGTACCACACAGGCAGATGTACAGGGGTCCTTGTAGGAGGGCTGCTGGCCATCATGGCCCTGGCAGAAGTGCCACAGCAGGTGTCATCAGATGCATGTTTTGGGCCATCATGGAGGCAGACAGGGTCTGAGGCTCCAGAGGGCTAGTCATTTGGCTGTACTTGACAACATCTGTGATTTTGCAGGTGCCCACCGTTATTTTGCAGAGGTCCTGGATAGACGGTTGGGTGAGATGGTGGGAATCCTCGACCGTGCAATGTCTGCATTAGAGCATATGGTGGGAGTAGGGTGACAGCCACCTGGACATAGGTCAGCAACACCAACAGGTGGAGGTCTACATGGAAATGCAACAAGTCATGGCCGCTCTTGTAGTGGCAGTACCAGCACTAGCAACTGCAGGGGGGGGTGCTGTCCACACCACAACATCCACACCACAACACAGCAGGCCATGTGTATGTGTTCCTGGCCAGTCCCAATAGGGACCCAGATCCAGTGGACATTTGTCATCATCAGGGGAGAGTATCATATCTGGCCTCGTACCTGGTAGTGCCCGTGGAACTCATGTCAGGCACAGTTACCATGTCCGTGGCCAGACATGGTGAACTGCACACCCTGCCATGTATGGTCTGCAGCTGTCCAACAAACCCATGTATAGGGCAGCCACATGGCAGAAATGTGCGCATACATACACACACACATCACCAACACACCTAGGGCACCTCCATACATACACACACCACATCTGCACAGCCCAATTGATAATGAAACCCGCTAACACACACATGATGTCAACCAAATGGCTCAGCCTAGGTCTCTGGCAAACCCACAACACACCCTGTGCATATGATGATACCTGTGCCATATCCCTATCATCCATACCATTGATGCAAGGACATGCTAATATGGTTCTGATGCACAGGGTGAATGTACTAAGGTTTAGCAATGTAATGCTGTGTAGCATGTTTTCAGCTGGAAAGTTTAATGCTTACATGTCAGGATGTGTAGCTGTCCAGCCATGATGCATTATAACTGTTATTAACACTGACTGATTGTGGTCTTCATAATGTATTCAGTTTGTGTTATAGGTGTCTATATGTTAGCAGGATGTTGGTCTGCTGTTGTTTCCTACAAGGGGTATGGCACTGTGGTGACACATTGTCATATCCTGGGTACAGCTGAACACAAGTAACAGGTCTCTGTAACAGTTACTGTATGTGCCACATGGCTGATAGGTCTGAGGGGGTGTATACAGGTGAGTGCATGGTGGCTGATGTCAGCAGCCCTTCTACAGTGGACAATGGTAAGTGTACTGGGTGGCACACACCAATTGCTTGTGAATAAGACACACACAGAGGCTTTGGTGTTAATGCAATACACAGAGAATACTGTACAAGTGGATGTTCTTAATTTTACAGTGAACTCATTTTAGCCTATGTACTTCCACTAAGACAAAATAGGCAAAACATCACATCAGTAAATAATCAGTCTGCCAGTTTAATGTCATTTACAATGGTACTGGCAGGGTATATGTCCTCTTCCCCAATGTAGTGCAATCCTGGAGTTGGTAAACGTAGGTGTGCTGGTGTGGGTGGCACAGCCCTCCACTTTGAAGGGTGTGGGGTGGTGTAGAACCACACATAGTGTGATTGACAACTACTTAACCTGTTAACATAAACTGTATTGTACTACAGTAAACTAAGCGGGGGGATACACACAACAATAACCCCAATGAGGGTGGTTGTGCCCACAACATCCAAACCCAACTATATATACCAACTCCAGTATCACTGTATAGCTGTACACTGGGGAAGAGGGCATTTACACATCTACTACTAGTTTTTATGGAATGAATGTCCACAAGATGATTCCTTCGAAATGTTAGAGTTTGCCAGTCAGTTCTAAGACAGATGACCTTCTGGGACATGTATTTTCTGCAGACTGAAGTAGATTCCTTCACATACACACACATTTACTTAGCAACACTGAGAGTAGAACTCCTGCCTAGATATTTATGGCTACTAATGTGTATGGCCTTAATTGCACATACCACACAGCGTTTAGGATGAGGTGTGTCACAAGTTTCTTAAGTGAGGAACATCACCAGGCTTTGTACAGTATGGTAATGGGGAGTGTACTGGGTATTAATGAACAATACATAGTATGATACACTGTCATATACGCATTGCCAAACACATAACAGTCATAGACACATCTGAGAGACCTGAATTTATCAGTGCTTACTACTTTGTCAGTGAGTCCATTGTGTTACAGATAATTTGCACACAGCTCATGCATCATTGGGCTGGTGTTATCAGTTACCTGTATGGTTGATGGTGACAGTGGTCCTCATACAGTGGACCTTGGGACATGTACTGGTGGTACCATGGTGTACAGACAGTATACACAGTACCCACACCCCACATTGGATATTTTACTCACTGAAACCCATGATAATGCTTTAACATACCCACAATTACACATTGACTAAGACTGCAATACAACTCCTTGTCTATCTCATCAGTGCTACTACACGGATATACATTTATTGCACATGTCACAGGGATAGTAGGGTGAGGGTTTGGCATGGCTCTTCTAATGTCAGCAACATCACTATCCCTTATAATGTATGGCAAGGTGTATTGTATTTGGAGAATGTGGCCTTAGAATGCCATATCCTACAAATATACACACTTGCACACATGCACACACTTGCCAGGACTCAGAAGGTAACCCGTGCCTATCTACCCATTTGTACAACAGTGTTATGCTGGTACTGCAACTTCCATGTAACCCATTGAGTGAAGAGTGTAACAAGGTACATTTAATGTCCATTACAGCAGCAGCCATTTCTAACTATGGCAATGGGGGGGGGTGTAGTGGGTGAGAAGGCCCTCAGGGTATTATCAGCTACAAGTTTACAAACATACAGACACTGTTATTCTTAGTAATGCACACTGACACATTTGTCAGTACTGGGGTCCATAGGTGTAGGTTTTCCTAGGTGTGTACCAGGATAATGTCCATGGAGAGATGAGAAGAGTAGGGGATGTGGGCACAGTGGTATCATGCCACGTGACATTTATCAGCAGGCCATCTATCAACTGATTCCACTTGAGTAATCCCCAGGATGACAGTTAAATGCAACATCCAATCATCTGGTTGCCTCTTGCAGAGGGCCAGTGAGGTGCTCCAATTGACATGTATGCAACATATATTACATATCATGGCCAGTGTCTGGGTTGGAGACCTGTACCCAAACATGTTCTGTTGACTGTGGTAGTCTAGTTGAGGTATCCATGGCATGTCGTGCATACAGGTTGGGGTTTCCTAGCTGTGGCATTCATAACACAGCTGGGCAGACATGTCAGTGTCAGTCAAGCATAGATTGCCTGTAAGCAGCCAAGATGGATACCTGACATCTGCAAATTTGTACAGAGGACAGACAGAAATAAGCAAGCTAACAGGTTGTGCATTAGGATGAATGTTTTCACAGATAGACATCTGACACTGATAGGTATGCCATTACTACATGACAGCGGCCCTCATTGACATGTCATATACACATAGTAGTCTACAGTTAATATCCACATATCAGATCAATATCCAATAGCAAATACTTAATAATACACAGCTCATACACCAAGAACACGATAGTCAGTACTCAGAGTCCAGCTTTGCATGCAGGGGTGTATGTTACCCGTATTACAATCTGCAGTCTACTCTTACTTGGGAAGGCACTGTTAACAGTAATAATGTAATGATACTCAATGGGTTGACAACTGGCTTACTGACAGAAACCACACTGTAAAAGTAGACAACTCCAAATCCAGCTCCAGACAAGTGACAAGTGGAGTACCTCAGGGTTCAGTCCTGGGATGGCTCTTGTTTGGCATCTACTTCTCTGAAATACAGGCCAACACTAGGGAACTCTGGCTAACAAAGTTCACAGATGACTGCAAAGTGGGAGCCATTACTGAATCCCCAAATGATGTGCATATTCTACAAAAGGGCCTTACAGAAACAGATGCTTGGTGCTCAAGCTCAATGCCAAGAAATGTATAGTTATCTCCTTTGGAAAAAAACATGTACCCATGAATTACCACATGGGTGGCAGTACACTAAACACTGAAAGTGTGATAAGAGACTTAGGGACACAGGTGGACAGTGGTCTCATCTTCAATAATCACATTGCCACAATAGTCAGAAAGTCCTTCTGTGTGGCACACCTCATCACTAAGGGCTTTTCATCCAGAAAAAAGGAGGCCATTGTCCCACAGTGCTCATCCCTCATTAGACCCATTATAGAATACAATGCCCTGTTTGGTATGCACTTCTCAAGACATCTGCAACAACTGGAAAGGCCGTAGAAATACCTCACTAAAAGAATCACAGGCCTAAAGCAGATGCCCTATGCCGACCATCTAAAAAACTCCAGCTATACTCTGTCGCATATCTTCTACTCAGAGGTGATCTCTGCTTAACATACAAAGCCATGTCAAACCCAGAGCTGTTGGGCATGCTACACTTAAAGAAATCCCAATCCCTCAGAGGCACATGCTCCAGGGATCTAAACCTTGTCATCACAATGAACAAAACATGCTGGAGGGATAGGTTCTTGACCCAGAGACTCCCCAGACTCTGGAATAAACTGCCCATACATGTCAAACAGAGTGCCTCTTTGGCCATCTTCAAAAGGAACCTTGACAATTGGATGGGAGATAGGAAATTCACTCCTGGGATCATGTCCATCACCCTGCTAGACAGGGGTCCAGGGAAGTAAATATTGTGCGAAGAAATAGCCAGGGAATTGTTATGGCTAGGCTTGTATAGGCCCTAGGGCCAATAGCCTAGTACCAACCTATGAACCTATGAATATGATACAATACATGCAAGTGTGACTGTATATAACCTGGGATACATACTACCCATGTATGAAACACATAAAAAGAGAAAAGATTGTTGTACTAGCTATATATACTCGGGTATCCCATACAGTATACTCACACCCCTTGCTACTGTAATGACAGCCCATAGAAGCATGTTATGTACATAGAATTAAATACACTTATTAAATATGTCATTACCCTGATATTTTCTCAGTCTGGAATGTGATCACTCGTTACCAAGACTAAGCTATGCTTAGCAGGAGTAAGCATTGGTTAAATGCAACTGCTAAGCAGATTTGTGCAATGGTAAGCAAAGCTGACACAGTGTAAGCACTTTTTCGTTTAACCATACATTACCATCACCCAAACCCATGCAAACCTGCTTAAAGTTGCTCAAAACTGCCTTAACCACTCTGTATCCAACAGTCCTTGTTCCGCCAAGCAACAAAATAGACAGACCTTGCAGATCTTGAACCCTGTACACTATAGCCACAGCAGTTAACCACTAAGCCATCACAGCTGTGAAGACTTTGGTTGTTTTTTCAAATATATCTGTCAGTACACATACTGAATAGTAGTGAACAACTGCTTTGACTTCTGCAATTGTTTAATACCCGTTAGTGAAAATAGCATTGAATCAGTATGTTGTTATATCTAAATATACACATATCAGATAAATATGGTGGGGCACATCTGGGAAGGTATACATAACACTCATGTTTACACATAACAAGGATATGTGTATATATATATATATATATATATATATATATATATATATATATTGATATATATATCTGTACATTTATATATATATATATATATATATATATATATATATATATATATATATATATATGGATCTACCTTAGTAGATCGACATGTTAAAAGAGCGAACACGAATTAACCGACACCAGAAGATCGCAAGTCACTTTACCAATGCCAGAAGATCGACAAGGCAGAAGACCGACGGAGGAAGACACCGACGCTGAGAACACTGCGATGGGGAAAGGATGTGTAAGTATGCGGTAGTGACGGACGATAGGGTGCGAGTAAGGTAAGTGTGCGATATTGGTGGTCTGCAGGGGTAGGGGTGGGATAAGTGAGTTAGGGTTAGGGTGCGAGTAAGGTAAGTGTGCGATGTTGGTGGTCTGTAGGGGTAGGGGTGGGATAAGTGAGTTAGGGTTAGGCGCGGGTTAGGTGAGTGTGCGATAGTGACGGACCTTAGGGTAAGGGTTTGGGTTAGGGTTGTAGATAGTTGTGTATGTATGGGTTAGTGTTTGTTTGTAAGGATTTTGGTGTGCTTGTGTTGTGTGTGTGGGTTTTGGATAGGGGATTTTTTTTGTTTGTTGGTATGATGTGTCGGGTGTATGCGATGTCGTGTTTGTGCACTGTCGATCTTCTGGCGTCGGTGAAGTGACTTGCGATCTTTTGGTGTCGGTTAATTCGTGTTCGCTCTTTTAACATGTCGATCTACTAAGGTAGATCCATATATATATATATATATATATATATATATATATATATATGTGTGTGTGTGTGTATATATATATATATATATGCCCATAACATGTAGTGGAGTTATACCTCAGCACCAACTTCAGCATCTCACTGCTTTGTCAGAAATACACAGCACTTATGGTGGCCAGGCAACAGTACATCTGACAAATATCTGGACATAACATCACACTAGGTAAATACACTGAACTGCTAGGCATGTCACAACGCAGTGTGAAAACTGCAGGTAGACTACCACAACACTGACCCAAGTTTCCTATGGGGAAATACACATGTACTTGCAAATATAGCAGGCACTACAGGCATGTAACAGCACAGAGTAACAGACACCAGTGTGAAAGTGCATGCCCACAACCAAGTTGAACACAGTCACAGTCACATTATGGTAAGCCTAATTAATAGTACAGTATATGGACTGTGTGAACAAAACCATCCTCATATGTGCCATTCACACACTAACCCTACATATACTAGGCCAATACACAGTGTAATCTGATGCAACTGTGGTATGGGATGTGTTAGTCTGGCCCTATAAACATGTAAGCTCATAGGGTACCATAAACTGGAGCAACATGCAATATCAGATAGAACAGGACCAAGAGCAATGACATCTACCACAGTCTGTAAACAGGCCAAGTAACATATTCACAATACACACTCTGTCAACAATCACCATAAGTACACAGACCTCACTAATGTACAGACTACAACATAATGTCCAGGTTTTGTCCCAAAATAAAAGGCCTATTATACATAACATGTCTAGCAGTCTGATATCTCACTGGCTTGTTATCAGGTATGGTGTCAGTAAATAATGATGTATTGTACATATGCACCTCTTACTGCATGGCATATGGACAAAGGGTGACAAAGGGTGCCACTTTGGGATGGAGGTGCAAACACAGGGGCCAATATTGACATATTGCAACAATAAACTGAGAAATTTCCTGGTGAAACAGGGTTTGTTGTGACATATCTCTTCTGAGGGATATGAAGTCAGTAACTCATATGGATGTCACCATGTACTGACTGCAATCATCAGAGTATACTACTACATTTCTAAAGATAGGAATTGTGTGAGTAACACACCACATGTAAGACTCCAAACTCTGGCCAGTCTGCAGATAGCCCTATAGGTGAGAGTTTCCTCAACCACATAACACTGTCTTGCCAGACTTTAAGTCATGTAGAACAGCCATACCCACACAAACCCTGTTAAAAAAACATTATTTCAAATTTAGAACACCAATACTTACATTCTGTCCCCATGTCTGGAACACCACCCTCCTGTTTGTTTGCCTTCTCCACAGTGTATGTTGTAAGAGGTATTTCCAACTACCCTCTGTGATGCTGTTTGTCAAACACCCACATGAAGTCCTGCTCACAGTGAAGGAAAAGGGCCAACACCCACATGAAGTGCTTATTTATAGGAGTGTGTTTCTATGCAATTGTCTATAGGAATGATACCACAGCTGTTCCACATGCAAGTGGGGGACTGCAATTTGTGCACAGGCCACCAGCTGATCATGAGCATTACTTACAAATCTCAAGCTGCTACCTATGCAAAACAGATGTACTTTTCCACATCCACCACAGAGGGAGGGAGAGAGAGAGAGAGAGAGACAGAGACAAAGTAATAAAGGAAGGGAGTAAAAGCCAAGTGTGTCTGTGTATGATCCGTGGGTGGAGAGTGTTATCTGGGTTTTATAACGGTTGCCTATATTATTTACTAATCCATATTGTCACATAGTAATTGCATATGGCTGTACACATTTATGGCTGAGGATTGTCTACAACAACCTCTACAGTGTTTGAAAACTGTTGGTCTTGTAATGTGGACAATGGGACATATAGGTCCTGAATATAATGATGTAGCAAAACCCACACTGCAATGGATCCTTTCATTACACAAGCACCCCAAAACCCACACAGGATACTGATGACACGCACTTACCAGTACTGAGTTTCCAACCCCTACCTGACTATGTTTTGCTATTAAAGTGTTACACAGTTATTGCACGTGCCACAGAGCTGACATTATGAACAAATGTCCAAAGGTATCTTTGAAGGTGAGTGACATCAGCAACACTGCTAAAAAAGGGGAAAGGAAAGTGTAGTAAGTGTGAATGTCCACAAAAGCAGGTGTCAATGAAGACACACACACACACACACACACACACACACACACACACACACACACACACACACACACACACACACACACACACACACACATACACACACACACACACACACACACACACACTTCCCAGTACAGCAATTCAACCCCCTACCTAGCTATGTATTGCTACTATAGTGTACCACATTTATCTCACATGCCACGGAGCTTATAGGATGGATGTTGTCCCAAGGTACTTCTAAGGTGAGGAACATCACCATCCCTTGTAAATACTGGCACTGGGTGATGTAGTGGGTGAGAGATCCCAAAAATAAGTTTACCCTAAAGACACATTTACATTTGCCAGTGGTGAGGTTCAAACCTCTATCTAGCAGTCTTTACAGGCCGTTATGTCATGGATTTACCACATGCACCACTGAGCTGACATGGTGTAGGGTTGGCAACAGGTACTTCTAAGGTGGATGAGATCTGCAGGACTGTTAAAGTCAGGTTCTGAGATGTGTACTGGGTAAAAATGGGGCCAAAATCTTTGAGGTACACACATACATATGTACACACAAATACTTGCCACCAATGAGATTCAAAGCCGTACCTGTGTAGTTACTGCTATTACATTGTTCCACATTTATGGCACATGCCAAGGAGATTACATGTTGGAAAGCTCTCCACAGGTATCTTTGAAGATGACTAACATTAGCAGCGGTGCTAAAGGAGGGGTAAGGGGAGAGTAGTAAGTGTGAATGTCCATAATATCAGGTATTATCAAAGACAAACACACTCTCTTACACACATAGAGTTTCGCAGTTGTCATGTCTGGGATGAGAACTCCTATTTAATTAGTATGTTACACTATAGCATTACACAGTTATCGCATGCAGGACAGAGCTTATAGGGCTAGACCTTGTCCAAAGGGGTATTTCAAGGTGACTGACATCAGCAGGCTTGCTAAAGTAGTGCAATTGGAGGTGTAGTGACTGTGAATGGCCTCAAAAGCATTAATCTCTGCTCACACAGTTTTGCAGTTATCATGTCTGGGATTACAACTCCTACCTAACTAGTATGTTACACTATAGCATTACACAGTTATCGCATTCGGGACAGAGCTTATAGGGCTAGCCCTTGTCCAAAGGGGTATTTCAAGGTGACTGACATCAGCAGGCTTGCTAAAGTAGTGCAATTGGAGGTGTAGTGACTGTGAATGGCCTCAAAAGCATTAATCTCTGCTCACACAGTTTCACAGTTATCATGTCTGGGATTACAACTCCTACCTAACTAGTGTGTTACACTATAGCATTACATAGTTATCACACGTGCCATGGAGATTATAGAGCTGGCCCTTCTCCAAAGGGGTATTTCAAGGTGACTGACATCAGCAGGCTTGCTAAAGTAGTGCAATGGGAGGTGTAGTGACTGTGAATGGCCACAAAATCATTAATCTCTACACATACAGTTTCACAGTTACCATGTCTGGGATTAGAACTCCTACCTAACTAGTATGTTACACTATAGCATTAAGCAGCTATCACAAGCACTACAGAGCTTATGGGGTTGCAACTTGGCCAGAGGGTTATTTTAAGGTGACTGACATCAGCATGAGTACTAACATGTGCAATGGGAAGTGCAGTGTGTGTGAATGGGCCATAAACCATTCCTCTGGAAACACACACACAACACTCAGTCACACACAACTTTACATTTGACAGAAGTGGGTATACAAATGCTAGATGAATACTGATTAGTACTTTCATGTTACACAGTTATCACAAGCACCACAGACACTATAGGGCTGAGGGCTACCAAAAGCAAATGTCTACAGTGATTGACATTGGCACATCATGAGATATTGGCCAATTGGATCTGTGGTTGGTGGGGCAGGCCTCATGATGGAAATATCTTTGTCACTGTGTGTCTCTCTCTTCCCCACATTTCTGTGTGTGTATGTTTGACCTATTATATTGTGTTGGCCTTGGATATGTCTGAGTATTCTTATCCAATGTGTGTGCAAAGCATGAATGGTGTGCAATGTGGTGTGCGTGTGCACAGACATCTGCGACTGACAGATATGTATGGTCCACTGTTGTTGTCAGACATGGGCTTCATTTCTCTAAATGTAGGAGCATGCCCAGTATGATCTTCTGTATTGAGTGTGTGAATCCATTCCAGGTAGGGTGTACTCCAGTGCAGGATTTTGTGTTCTACACCTATAATTAGCAACCTGTTTCTGCAGGATATCTGTAGATAGGTTGACAATATGGAGTCACAATGGGCGAAAGATTGTAGGATACTGTAACTATTGTGTCTGTGCTGCTTGTGTTACATTCTTGGTGTTAGCAGAGATATTTAGACATATGTACTGTTTTACACTGTGATATATTATATCATCAACTACTGACTGATATACTTATTTGCTCACAGATATTTTCTGGGAAATACAAGATGAATGAAGCTCTGTCCAGTATTGTGGTCTGCAGCCTACATATTTTTGCACACTCATGCCATTCTGGAGGGGTAGCTGCAGACACTTGCTGATGGGTCTGTGTAAATGGTCCAGCACCTTGGTACTGTGGTGGCTGAGGATCCCCTGCTTGTACATCTATTGACATAACAGAATGGCCATATCTTGTTGTGGCCATACCTCTCAGCTGTACAGATTCGCCCAGGTTACCCAGAGGCTGGGCTCATATATCTGGTCAGTTCCCCTTCACATTGTGGTTTACAAGCAGGTTTGTAGCCACCCATTACTGGATTTGCAAGCAGGGGTAGTATGGGCACACATCAGAGTTTCAGACTTCACACACTCCATGGCATCCATGCTTCTACACCCCTCACTCTTAGTCTAGCCTGTTCCTAACATTATACGAGCGATATCTGAGAAGTATCCCTATAGTTGTCCCTTCATATCAGCATTATTTAGTGGGTGGTCCACAGTTCATGCAGTAGGAGATAATGGGCATGCTACTGGGATTTGTCAAAATGGCCTTGCATTTGTGTTCTGTGGACTGTGTTATGTTGTTAGTTGGGACCCCATGAGATAACATACACTGGCAGTATGGGTGAGGCACAGGCCTTTGACAGAGGACTGTAGGGCATTTAGTAGTGATGCAGGCCATCTGTAGCAGGCCAGTGCATTCCGTCTCTCCTACATTTCCAGGCTGCGAGTCACTGGATTCCTCTGGGGTGACAGGGTAAGTGTGTGAGGTGTTAATGGCAATAGTTCCTGTCCATATGAATCCATTGTTCTGGATGCTGGCAGGGTGCTGCTTACAGCTAGGGACAAACCTGCATGGGACACCTCTTCAGCATGCTGCATTCTGTGGGTATACCATACAGAGGTGGGGTTCATACTGCACTCATTCCCAACAGCAGGAATATGACCTGTGATAAACCTGTGGCTGATGGTGGGGTGAGCTGAGTGCATGTGTGATATGAAAGCTTTTTGCAGCTGACTCACAGATATACCTGGGACATTCCCCTTATGCTGCCTTGTGCAGGGACATAGGCAGTCTCTCATTACTTCTTAACTGTGCCTTTTGTGGTCTGCCAGTGACTGGCCAGAATCAGTATTCCATACTACACAGACAACTAATGTGCTGCTAACCTGTATGTACAATTCCAAAGGTGTGTGCAGTTGACAGTTACATTTTATGTACTCTGCCTAGGGTACTTCCATCTGTATACTGTGTGTATGTCTGGGCCCACATTCATGGCATGTCCATCTTTCAGATGGTGACAGATATTGACATCTGAACAGTGAGTATGGATGACTGCTGAATTGGGCCTTGCTGGGATGCATTGTGGTTGGCACTGCAGTTGTCAGAATATGGCCTTGTCATTGACAGTACTGGCCATAGGCCACCGAGACACAACCCTCCGTGCCTACATGCTGACCACTTCCACACAATATACAACACACAACAACCTAACACACAGACCCCTGCATATTGTACACATGCAACAATCTAACCTGTAAATTTGGCCAGCTCAGGTAATCTGTGCTCCACTGTTATTAATCCCACACATACATGTTACTGCATTTCTACATAGGATTGTGGTGGGGGGGCACACCTGACAAGTGTAAACATTACTGGTATTTCAGGTACTCTGTTGGCTTCCATTTTGTTTTGTATTGTGAACTCTCATGCAGACTGGAGCCATATCAGTAGAGTACAAATATTAGGTTTTATTGACCTACATTTTGGTTTCAGACTTGTTACCCTTCAGAACTAACATACAACTGCCTGACCTGTTGTAGTCTGTCTGTGTAGGTCTGGAGAGGGGCTGTTCTCCATTGCCATCAATTGGAGGCCTTAGCTCAGCCTATCTTTATGGTCATCTACATCTGTCCTGCTGGCTGAGGCTGTTGTTGGGTATGTGAGCCTCACTGACATACATGTGTGTGTCCTATGGACACACATTTGGCCCACCACATGTACTGCAGTGGGATTTGTCACCTTATCTAGTACTGCCTACTTTGTTGACACCAGTATTTGTTTTGGATTTCATGCTCCCCATATAGGTGTCTACTATCTGCTGCCATCCCATTCAGCCATCTGATTCCCTTGCATGCTCACATCCATATCATAGATGCAACTAGCAGAACATACTACTCCATTCAGCAATTGATAGGAAGACTGGCTTACCTTGTGGCTGTGCCAGTATTGAGGATGGTGCTGGAGGGCTGACTATGTCAGATGCACATAGTACACTCCCTATATATAGTAAAGCACAGGTAGTGTCATGTTTGGCATCCCTTTTACTGTATGTGCGAGTCAGAGAGAGGTGTCATTCCCTGGGTTCCTACCATGTCAGTGTATGTGCTATGCATTGGCTCTTTGCAAAAGCCTGGGCATACTGGGCATGGCTCCTTCTGCCTACATGGGCAGGCTCAGGTTGTTCCTCCTCTGAGTCACTCTGTGCCTGTGCTGACCTTGGCAATGGTGGGGGGCTGTGTGGCCCTGTCCTGTACTGTTCCTGTTGCAGCTGTTTCTGCAGGATCATATTGTGTAGCATGGCACATAGAATTTAAATTTTTGTACATGTAACTGGAGAGTACTGCAAGGCTCCACCGGATATGTCCATGCACTGGAACCATGACTTGAGCATCCCAAACACACACTCTATTATTATTCTGGTTTGTGCGTGTGCCTCATTATGGCGTTCTTGTTCAAGTGTGTGTGCATTTCTGATATGTGTCATCAGCCACAGCGTCAGTGCGTAACCAGAATCCCCCAAGTGGCCATATGGGATGTCCCCACTGGCAAATCTCTGGTACAGCTGTGTCATATGCCAGATATGGGAGTCATGACATCTTCGAGGGCTGCCAGCATACACATTCATGATAATGCTCTGGGCATCGCACACAACCTTGCAGTTGATGGAGGGGAAGCCCTTGGGGTTTATGTAGACCATGCCCCGCTCACCAGCTGGTACTTTGATGTGTATGTGCGTGCAGTCTATACTACCCACTACCGCTGGGTATTCTGCTATTTGGTGGAAAAAATGCATATTGCTGGTCAACGCCTCGTGGCTGTTGAGGAAATATATGTGCTCACTGGCATGTGCTGACATGGCATCCAGGAACTGGTGGAGTACCCTGCATGCTGATACCTGTGAGATCCCCATGATATCACCAGTTGGCCTTTGGAAGGTACCTGTGGCTAGTATTATTAAGCCTACACATACCTTGGTATCCACTGGGATGGGTTCCCTTCTATTGGTTCTGTGTGTGAGGCTTGGCTGGCACAGCTCAACAATCTGCTGTAGGCTGTACCTGTTCACCCTATAGTACTCCACTATCTCCAGCTTATGCAGCCCTTGGTAGGTTACCCTGGGTCTGTACACTCTTCTCCTTCTCCTCACTGTGGGTTAGTCATCAGCATTCTCATCCTCACCACCCTCAGCCTCTTCCACATATTGATGTATGAAAGCGACAGCAGCCCCTATCATTTTGTTAGTTTTTTCAGGTAGAATTTCCCCATCTGTGATTACTGGTGGTGTAGAATTTCTAGGAAAAACCAGAGTAAAAGGTGTTTGCATAGTTTATAGTAGTGTGCTGGGCTGGGCTGCTGCCTGTGTAATTGGCTGATTCTGATACATTTCACCTGCCAGCTATGCTAGTTCTCTTTGATTCCCTTCCTGCTGCTGTTTTCCCTTCCCATTGCCTTCCCTTTTAAGCCCCAAGGTGCGGTGCGCATACCCAGTGCTCAGATGTGAACAGAGCTGCTATTTCCTGTTTTTTTTTTTTTTTTTGTTTAAAACCTGGTACGTGGCACGCACACCCATTTAGGCAATGTAAACACTGCTATGCAGCCTCAGACACACACCCCTTCCTTAGCTGTGCTTAGCTAAGGGCAAACACAGTGCCACAGAGCTCCAATAAGGTTACAGCATGCATTACACTCCCCCTTATGAGGTCATCTAACTCTTATGCTTATACCATGGTATTGTTGCACCTACACGGTTGGGTGCAAGCTAACACTGATGGAGAATCTGTGATTCAGTATCAATCCCCTCATTTGCATAAAACTGACTGCTAATGCATGGTTACAAAATTGACACTCAGCCTTAGCAACCACTATTTCATGGTATTGTTGTCTTATGCATGCCACTGACTATTATGGCAGAATGCTGATTTTGGTTTAAAAGCTTATTTCCAGCTTTTTTCATTATTTTTGGGCCGATCCCATTTGCGCACCACTGCGCTACTCTTAAACAGCCGAAATCAGCCAAAAAAAAAAAAATAAAAGTTATTTTTTATATTTTTGCACCTATTTCCCATGCCAATGGCCATATATTTGGACATTGGCATGCCTACTACATTGAATACATGCTTTCTTTCGAGCTGTCATGTCTCCATTTTGTAATTTGCAGAAATGCATTCAGTTAGTAACTGAATACATTTCTGCAGGTTACACTATTCCTGCACAGATGCCTGCCTGTTTCCTGGATCACTAATTCACGTCATTTGCATGGTTTTCACCAGCAAATGGAGTAATTAGCATACATGAGCTGTGTCCGTGCAGGAATACTTTAGGAGCGCTCGTGCACATCCTGGGAGCTCGTTCCTGGATCGCTTGTCTGCCTTATTGCATGCATCAGCTCTTGCACTATTCCTGCATGCCATGCAGAGCTTGCTGAATCCCGGGGTCAATTTTTCCTGTTTTGGGAATTTTGTTATATCCAAGTAGAGATAGAAAGTTTCAATGTTTCAGTCATTCATTGTAAAGTGATAGCAAATTAAACACCTCATTTGATGTTATCGAAGTATTTACCTTATAAATTCTTCATGAAAATCTTTTTCCTAATGTGTTTTTTCTGTTAATGTATGTTTGCCTATGTCTTAAGTGATCAGTGTAATAAAGTATTGTTTCTTATTTTACTTCATTATGTAGAGTACACAATTCTTTGCTCCTTTAACCTGTAAGTTGGCCATTTAAACACTTTCCAAGTACTAAGGCTAAATTTTTATTAAGATATTTTACTAGGTTAAAGCTTGTCTGTCCTCGATTGAATTAATAGCGGTATCACTTTCTGGCTGGGCAGAACTGAATGTAATTTTTACACCTTATATTTTGGAAGAAGAGAAAGACATTTTTTTCTATATGTAGTTCCACTGATACTAGAATTTTGGTTATTTCAATATGATATATATGGAAAGGGAAGGATACTCTTTTGTTTGTCAATTGATGGTCTATTCCCTTTAAAAATCCTTTACACATCTAACTATAACATTTTCATTAAGTTACTGCAACTTTGACTTAATGTTTTTTTTTTCTTTTTTTCCATCTGGTATAGGCTTCTTGAGTAATAAGTGTGTGGCATATCATAACACTAGAGAATTGCTTATTCTGTTGCAAGAACTGATTCATTCCATTCCAGCTGTTATATATGACAGTAATATACTGGCAAACATTTTTAAAGCCTTTGTCAAAGTGTCACACAAGGAGCTGTGGGCTTCTTTTACACAGTATGACTTTGGATCATGATTCCATAGTATTTGCTAGTCTGTGTGTACAGCCCTCCAGCCATTAGTTAATAGACAACTTGATTAAACTTTGCCTGTGCAATATGGTGTAAAGCAGAAATGTCTGTTTAGTGGTCTGATTTCCCCCCAGATTAAAAAAAGATATGTAGTTCATCTGTTTAAAAGATAAGTACAGGATGCTCATTGGTGCATAAGGAGCTGTATATTTGTACCCCAGTGTTTTAATTATGTAGCCAATATAATTTTCATTGTCAAGGAGTGTCCCTGTCTACATCACACTCTAACCTGGTGGGTATCTGTACTGCACACTGTGGGCCTCCATTTAAATTTGAGTAAATGCATCGGCTTGGGGGGGGGGGGGTGGTATTCCTCCTTATGGCATTTCTTTTTCTGTCGTTTATGTTTTCGATTTGGATATCACCTTTATTGGCATGATGTTATCCTTTAGGGTTTGTAAGATAGATTATAAAGAGAGCAATATCCATTATACAGTTATGGAAACCTTTTATGGTTTAATTTTTAAAGACGTTTTGCTTAATACTATAGTCCTGGGACAGTTGCAGTTCTATGAATGGTCATTAGAAAACACCTTTATTAAGCCTATTTTTCTCCTTTTTTTTGGGGGGGGGTACCCATCTTAACTTAGTTTGAAGAGGTGGGTGGCATGTGTCTAATCTACCTGGTCATGTTTTTAGCTTCTTTACATTGCTATTTTATGTTTAGCAGTGTTTTTGCAAACAAGTGTTTACTTTTAACACCTGTTTTATTTTCAGTAAGCAAATTGTTCAGGGAAAAGGACACTGTGGAATCCTTGCTCTTCATTTATGATTATAACAGGTAATTCTCTGCCTGGAAATGTAGTACTTATATTGTGGGGTTAGTAAGTTTCAGTGGTATAATCTCATCCTGCCAGTCCGTTACATAGTTGACCCATGACAGGATTTGCTCCAAGTCACAGCCAGTATCTGCAGGTTTTTCAAAATAATGGGTTTGGTGTTAGAATTAAAGAACTTGGTTTGGCAGCTTTCTAACATTCGTCCATTGAGGTGTGTGCTGCATTACATGTCCACTCTAGAAAGATCCGGTGAAGTGTCTCCATATGAGGGAGTGGAAATAAGTGTACTTGTCTTTTCTGAATGCAAACATATTGATGGGTTGTGGGATCTTGTTCAGCATGTTACATAACAATTTGCTAAGTGTAACTGTGGATATGCCTCTGTATGGTAGCTACGGAGCGTTTCATTCTCAGTATATAGATTAATTGGACAAGCATGTATTGAGGCCAGCCTGGTTCTTATGGGTTGGTAGATATAAATTCCTTTTCAACTACCCTGCATTTAATAATGCAGCAATTGTTTCAAGACTTCAGTATTTTCTCTAGGGTCTAAGGATTGGGGCTGCTAACTGTTTTTCATTTTATTTTACTATTAACACTTCTTTTATATCATTTAAGAATGTGGCTGTTTTTTTTTTTCTTTGCTGAACCAAAGCCCTACTTTTTATTTTCTTCATCTGCAGTTTGTATTGTGGAACATTGCACTCTTGTTTCTTGTTTTTTTTTTAATTATGTATAAATGGAATATTTGAGAGGCATGCTATTGTTATATATCGTAGAACACAGCTTAGAACATTTAAATTTAACCTGTATCTTTTATGCTGTCTTCTCTGTTGTTTTAGACTTCTGAATGTTTCTAATAATCACAATGTTCTTTCTTAGCCCCATCTCCTCCTGCAATTCAGTTGCCACTATCCTGCCCCTTGCTTATCATACCCTCTCGGTCCTAACTAAGCACTGACCTTGTGCCGATGGAGGGCTGGAAAACATAGTCTGTTGTACAAACACCCTATGGAAGGTAAGCAGTTGTAGCTAGAATCATAATCGACAAAAAAGTATCAGGGAAGAGAGATTTCAAGCTAATATCAACTATCATTTGATCTAGTACCTATGCCAGAATTAGCAAATTATGTTCAGAGTACAATGGGTACAAATATAAATAAAGCACAAAATTATTTTACTTCTGAGAACTATACAACATCTCATTTGCCAGCTGAAAATCCATCTCGGCAGGGATCTAATAAAATATTAGTCACAAGGAACTCAACAGTGAAATCTACTAATGAAGAAACTGTAAAAAAATGTAAATCTCATTCCATGGCTATTTTGTCTTCTTGCTACTAAAAATCAGTGACATTATTTTCAGCCATGAAGAATATAACCGTTAAATAAAAAGGAATGCACACAACTAATATACTGTTATGTATGTAGATATAAAGTACTGCATAAAAGTGCTGCTTTGAATGGTAAAATAATCTTGTGGGACTGTATAATGTCCTTTTGGGTTTCGTGAGTTAATTCAAAGTCTCTGAAATGCTTCCTTTTAGCTCTTTTGGAGCTCTAAACCAGAACAAAGCAAATTATGTTTGCAATTGGCTTAGGTGATGGACTCCTGCACATGGTGTCACATTTAATAAGCACTGAGAAGCATTTCTTGAACAACCATCTCTTTTTAGACATGATTAACATCATCCATGTGAACACGGCACTAAGTTCATTAATGTAAGAATGTTAGTTAACGTTAATCTATATTTAGTGTGGGGACTGTATACTTAATCAGTAATCAGCTGTGTTAGACATCAATATAGTGAGATATATGATAATGTAAGTAACAAACTACAAAAGGAAAATGGCTTAGCATTTTCTTGGTTAATGTCTGCAGATTTATTAAAAAACACAGTGAATGTATGACATTTTTAAAGATTAAACAGATATGTGTAATATGAATGAAACTTGGAAAACTAACCAACTCGAGTAAGTGCCTTTCTGACTACATGGCTTAACCTATGCACAGAACATACATAATTGGCAGTGACACATTATTATCTCTGAAACAGTTTATCCAAATAGATGAAGTTCATGTCTATGATAATGATATGCTTTGTGTGAAGCTCATGTATGATAATAAGGTATTTAAGGTTTTGTATGTGTAAAGATCACTAAAAGTAAAAGTAGATGAAAACAATTGTTTTATTCATTGGGGATATTTGAAAAGAAGCATAAGACTATCACACAGTGGTAAATTGTGCAGAAAATTTAGTGCAACATGGCCTGACACCAATACCATCTGTATGAATGTATGCATAATGGGTCTATATTAATTCAGCGAAAGACATATTCCATGAAAACAGCTTAATCGATCACCAGCCACCTAAATTCACTTCAGCTAGCCATGGAATTTTTTCCACAGTTTGGAAACACTTGGCCATCATTTCAACTTTGCCCTTTTCACCACTGTACTGCGATCTTGGAATTGGATATATATTGTTGGGGGGGTGCCATCCCCACATTTGGAGGTGTGGGAGGTGAAGCCCCCCACTTGGGTGGATTTTATTTAGTGCGTTGTGTGTTCTGAATGGTTGGTGAGTGAGTGTTTCCATACTGTGGCAAAAATTCCACAGTTCGCTGAAGTGAATTTTGGCAGCCGGTGATCGATGAAGATGCATTTGCAGAAGCCGTCTTTCGCTGAATTAATATAGACTACACATAATACCTTCTTGTTGGGTCTATATTATATAGTCGAAGTTTCAAAACTTTGAACCTCACATGAGCAAGCTCATATCAGTGAAGTTCAAAACATCGACTATATAATAAAATAATAATAAAAAAAAACTTACCTTACTACTCTGAGCAGGGGGGCAAGCCCCCCTGCACCTCCCACCTCCCCACTTAAATATACCAACTCTGAGAACACACTTCAGTGCAGAAAGGGAAACTTTCCCATTCTGCGTATGAAAAGCTCTTGACTTTTACCTTCGACCTTTCCGACATTCGATCATATGATGTCGACCATCTATGATTTAAACATCAGAATGGTCGTTCATCTAATATAGACCCTTCTTGTCGGGGATAGGGTTGCATAATGAAACATTGTGGCCATTATTTATTTATTTATGTATTATTTATCCTTTTTTGACTGGCTTAGTCCCACTAAAATCGTAGCCTATTTTCAAGGGATGCCAGAGGAGGTATTTACACTACTAGGAGAAATTTGTTCAGAACATCTGGGAAATTCCTTTACCCTTTTTGATAGGTGCCATGTAATCTTTTACATCCACTTCAACTACCACCAATTGAGGCAGACGAGGCCTCAGTTTAATGTCTCATCTAAAGATGAAATGGGCAGTCACATAACTCAAAATAATGTATTGAGCAAGTGGGATGACCAGCACTGTGCACATTCACATGTGCAATGAAATGCGCTACAGCTGCAACACAG
The DNA here is from genome assembly GCF_019279795.1 of Protopterus annectens. Classification (NCBI taxonomy): domain Eukaryota; kingdom Metazoa; phylum Chordata; order Ceratodontiformes; family Protopteridae; genus Protopterus; species Protopterus annectens. Next base: position 278,136,756 of record NC_056734.1, read on the forward strand.
GTACTAATGGGAGCTGATACAAATTGAACACATCAAGCTGCTGAGTGATGTCATCAAATAAAATGATATAAAAGTGGCAGATAGTAAAGGCAGAAATTAGGCAGAGCAAACAGAAATAGAAGGACAATATGAAGGGAAGAGAGGGGAAGGATGGTATATATTTTTGTGGCACAAGTTCTGTTTTTCATTTAAGAAGACTAAATGGGGAAGGCAGCAAAGAGCAAGTGGGGAGAGGAAGGATGTTATAGGGAAGGAAGCAGTGGCTGACAGATATGCAATGCAGGCTAAGATCTACAGGGGACATACTGACACATGGGAGGGCAACATTGGAGCGACACAGACTGACACAGGGTGGACAAGTGGTGATGAGGATGACTGGTCTTCAAACAGGAGGTGGAAAGTAGCACATAAGAAAAAAGAAAACCACAATGATGGAGGCTAGCAAGGGATATGGATGGCCTGCTTGATGGTCCAAAGTGGGATCCATCAAGATGACAGCTACCTCCATGGTCAGATGGATGAGGCCAGCTGATTGTAAAACTTAGTATACCAGTCAAGAAAATGCCTCAGGGTACCAATGTGGATAGCCAGCTGCTGGTCCATCTTGGTCCTCCCCGGCTGTTGCACTTTCCACTGGGACCCCCTTAAGGATCCCTTCAAATCGCACTCAGAAGAGGAGCCCCTTGACAGCTGGCAAAGGTGGCCAGAAACAATCCCTCCAGGTCACTTTCCACAGGGTGACTTCATCACCATGAAGACAGTCAGGTCTGGAGACTGCAAGGGATGCTGTGACAGACATGGTGGCTGGTGAAGAACATGGTGGCCACTACCTCAGTACAGCTTACACCATGGCTAATCCTGTAGACAGAGAAAAAAAAAACAGTAAAACAAATGCAATAGTTTATTATATATGTATGACACTATTAAAATTGTACAGTACAGATGACACTAGATTTACAGTTACCTCTGTCTGATGAACCTGTCACATGTCCTTATGCAGTCACACTGTTGGCTTCTATCTTCATAGCTGTTGTAAAACATAACAGTAATCAGTACAGCATATCCCCGATAATAAAAGGCAAATAGAAAGTCTGGTGATAGGTCAAAGGTATAGTGCAAACCAAGTACAGAATGCATACAATTAAGTGTCTCTTTTTCCCACTGGTGGTGAATGTATGGGTGGCATCTCTTAAGGTCACTGTACTTGCACCTGTACTGCTCACCAGAGAGAACAATTCCAGTGGCATTACTCAGTCCCTTGGTAAGCTGGTGCCAGTATCAGTTTTATAGACAGGACCTTCATACTCCCCAGCAGGCACTCCCTGTGGTCCTTGTGCAGAGGAATAGGAAGATCTTGGTTTCCTAGCTGCATGAAGCAGTAGCCCTGCTACACTCAGTACCTGGAGAGGACATGCCAATTGTGCAGTCTGAACAAGGTGGAAGATGGTAGCTCAGTTTCCATAGCCCAATAAATGAACTCAGCAAAGTACCACACAGATTTAATAGAAACAGCAAAGCTTTCAGGTTCACAAAACCCATCCTCAGTGCAACTTAAAACATACCTATCACAATTCCTTTAAAAACATATTCTTGTTAGAGCACAGCCAATCATATACAATGTCCAATTAAGCAATTTACATACAACTAATCACATGCAAAGAGCATAGTTTTTTTAAACAGCACTGTCTATATTTAAGAACTGGTTTAAGGGTTACTGTTTGATTAATACATGGGGGTGGTCAGCATGTAATCATAAAATCCATTCATATTATTTAATCTCAACTTTATTGTTTAAATCACTCCCCCTCCTGTGCTTGTATACCATATCAATAACCCTGAAGTTAAAAACATGTATTAAGCCAATCTCATGAATATGTTTCGCTAATGCATTCGTTGGGGCATTTCTTTTAATTTCTGACCTATGTTCTATTATTGTGTTCTTTAAATGTCTTGCTGAATACCTACATAGAAACTGGGACATACAGTACAAGTTGCAAGATATATAACATTAGTAGAAATACATGTAGAATTCTCCGGTTCGATCCTTGGCTGGGGTGCCTTCTGTGCGGAGTCTGCATGTCCTCCCTGTGGTCATGTGGGTTTCCTCTGGGTGCTCCGGTTTCCTCCCACATCCCAAAGACATGCTGTAGGTGGATTGGACACTCTAAATTGGCCCTAGGCGTGAGTGCATACATGTGTGTGCCTTCTCTGGAAGGTTGGGTGCCGGGCTGGCAACTCAACACCATAAAACGCCCCTGCCAATCATGAGCGGACACGTGATCCGCTGTAGTGACCCCTAACCGGGAAAAGCTGAAAGAAGAAGAAGAAGAAGTAGAAATACATGTAGAAGAACATTTGAATATGTAGTTTTTTTTTCATAATAGGATGTACAAAGTTCTGGTCACTACTAATACTAGTACAACAACAACAATTGTGGCATGGATAGATATCCATCTTATTAAAATGTTTAAACATCAAGCCAGATTCAGTGTCTTAATATCATAACCTTTGTTTTAGGCTAGGACAATTACAACAGGCAAACCTAGGTTTATTACCTACAATATTTTGTAGCGCCAGTTGTTGTGTCTTTCGGCTTTTCCTGGTTAGGGGTCGCCACAGTGGAACTCCGGTCCGCTAATGATTGGCAGTTGATTTATACATACCGAGTTTCCAGCCCTGATGCACAACCTTCAACGAAGGTACGCCCATTCATGCATGTCTCCACGCAGAAGATGGTCTAGCTGAGAATCGAACCAGATGGCGTTTTACTGTGAGGCGACAATGCTACCGCAACACCACCACCGCGGAAGTTGTCAATATATTCCAATTATCTCTTATAATTTTCTTCACACCATCTGTATATTTATTATAGGTAGTAAAATAGGGTAATATATTGTCACCACTAGACATGGTCATTGGTCCACTTACTACCATCTCATCACTAAAATATGGCTTGGCTTGAGTGTCCCTCATTCTTATAACATCATCACTCATACTCCCTAATAGTGTATCATTATAACGTCTATACCTTTGTACATTCTATTATGAAGAAAACCTACATATTCAAATGTTACCCCACCAGCCAAGCCACTCAGGGTCCCACTATTCAATGCTATGACACTCCACTCTAGGCCTACTGCAACAACCACCTCTGGCTATTTATGGTATAGTGGAGCACATGGTAGACAACAGCAAGATTCCTGTACATGTTGTTGTATGTGATTCATCATCCATTGAGCCAGTTACTTCCAGTCCTGATAGCAAATGGCCACAAGGTACACTCAGCCAGTGTTCAGCACATGGAAGCTCCACTTCATCACTGGAGGATGTGATCTCCCCCAACCTCCTAGCTGTGTGCAAGGCTACTGCATCTGCCATGACTCTTCCCCTGATGCTTTGCCCCAGAACACCTGTGCAAGTGATGACAGCTGTTTTCTGACTACCTCTTGTGGCCATGGTGGGCATGATAGTGTCTGATGCACAGCATGGCCAGTCCATGCATGGCATTGATGCAATATTTATGCATTAATTAAATTCTGTGTTGCCCTTTTCATGACCCATTTTTGTGGACCAGATGCTGCCTCTTTGCCAGTCCCTCAATGTATTGCACCTATCTCAGTCTTGCATGGGATACTGCTGCAGCTGATTCTTCCATTGACTCCTCACCCAGCTTCTCCTCCACTGCGTCTGCTGCTGCTGCTACAGGTTTCTTGCAGTGCTATCATGTCCATATGTTGAAACTGCTGACTTAGCACCACATTGCATAGCATGGGGCAGACCGCAGACATCATGCTGCAGGTCTTCAGAGCATAATGTATTGAAGTGGTCTTTCAGAAGTCTGGAAACATATTGATCGATGTTCTGTGTCCATGACAGTTCAGTATTACTCTCCATCTCTGCCATAGGCTGGGTGCTGTAGATGGTGGTTATCAGTTACAGTCCCAAGGCATATTCTTTATCACCTGCAACACATTACAGTGAACACATTTATGAGTGGCCTCCTGCCTACATTCAAAGGGCATGCACATCAAGATCACTTATGAGTGGCAGTCTGTGCACCTATCAGCTAGATGACCATGTGGATGGTCACCCTTATGAAAGGCTGGCATGGATTACACAAGCTGCAAGGCTGACAACTAAGAAACTCCTAACATGCTGTCTCTTAGACACTGACGAGTCTGCATAACAAGAATGCTTAATACTGCAGTGTCCACTGGTACAGGCAGTCTATTCATCCGTCTTGGTTCTGTGTAAGGCTGGCAAATGTATAAATGTATACTAACTCCTATATGGTTTCCCCATAGCGGAGGTTGAGAATGCCCTAGCCATGTAGGCAAAAGGTTCATAGGTTCATAAGTGTGTACTAGGCTGATGGCACTGCGGCCTTTACAAGCCTGGCCCATAGGATTACCTTGGCATCATGCCACCCGACCTTAGTTACCAGTGCCTCTGTCAAGCTAAGCCACTGGAGTGATCCCTGGGGTGAATTTTCTATTTCCCATACACTCATCAAGATTTCTCTTGAAGAGGGCCAGTGAGGTGCTCTGCTTGACATGTATGGAAAGTCTATTCCATAGCATGGGCAGTCTCTGGGTTATTAACCTGTCCCTCCAGTATGTTCTGTTGATTATGGTAATGAGGTTGAGGTCTCTGGAGCATGTGGTGTGGAGGGATGGTATGTTATTGCTGCCATATCTCATCTGTGATATAATGGGTGATGACACACAATATCATGGGCACAGGCTACGAAAGCAACCATTAACACACGCTGTTCTGTTAATGTTGATGCTGCTCCTATCAGCATAACATGAGTAAAGCTCCTGTTCTTCAGAAAATCCTGGAGTTCAGAACAGAAAACATTGGGGCCCACTGTGCTATATTTTATAAATCTCCGAACTGCTCTGTCATGTTTGATTTCAGCATCTGCATACATGATGGTTCCCATTAGCATGTTGACTCTGATTTGCATCTCATTATGCAATCACCAACATACAATGAATATATCACTGTTTTTCTGGTCCAGTGGTTGTGCTATGTTCCAATAGGATCACGCTGTTTCTTTGTACCCACTTCTGTTGAATTCTGTTATATTATGTATTGAATTACCATGTCAGTGATTTTACTGTTTTCAGTGTATTTTTTTCTGGTGAAATTGTATTTGATACACACATTCTATCATTTAATGGGTCAATTTGAATAGTTTGGGTTTCAGGGAGCTAGAATTGTTGCTCTTTTCTGTGTTGTTTTAACTGTAATTGTATTTCAGTATTAGTGTGTTATTCAGAGCAATGCTATAATCAGGGAACATGATTATTTTTCAATGTAGCTAGGCTCTGCACTTTGTGTGGCTATGCAGCATACCTCTTTATTGTTTAGAATTTGACAAAATGTCCAGATTTTTGCCTCATACTTTTGATCTGCCCATACAATTTGTGGTTTCAGACAAATAATTGAGAACTGATGACACTAAATAAGAACAGATTTTTGATTTTCAGATTCCATATCCTTTAGAAAATCCCTGCTATTGCAAATATTGTTATTCTACCAACTAAGTTTATAAGAGCAATATTTAAAATCTGTCCCAGGTTTTGAGCCTTTGCTCCCCCCATTATTTTTGACTTTCCCGGACTTATTGTGCTAAGACTTTGGGAGGTATGCTACAGGGTTAGTATATGTATGTAAAAGAGTGTGGAACAAGACCCCCACATGAGGTAGCAGGGAAGATTACATCTCTTGCAAAAATATGTTTAACTTTGTATTGGTCATATTTTAATGACAGTGGCTTTCCTTCATTCATGTATGTGTTTTGATGTTTGTTTTAATAGCAGTGGTTTTGATGGTTTGCCCTTCATTTGATGGATGTGAACCATGAACCCACTTTTGCAGGGATATCCTTTTTAAAACACACATTTGCTTCAGATGATTACTGCAGCATGCACCAATTTGGATGGGAATAAGTCACTTCTACCAAGCAGAACTGAATTTCCTTTTGTAAAGAGCATGAATTCACATTTGCATAGAAAGAACAAGAGCCCCATGCATGATGAGTTATAAGCAGGTAAAGGCATTACTCTGAAGGGGACAAGCCACTCACCGACTGTCTTATAAGTCATAAAACACACTTAATGGTTTAAGCTCGGACATTCCACAGGGTTGTACATTGCAGTTATGTAACATGTGAAAGGGTTGCTAAACCTGCTACAGAATTAAGGGTGGTTTTCACAGTCCTGGGTTTGGGCTGAGTGTAGCAGTAATCTGTGAAGATCGGTTCTAAGTCAGTATGGAAATGCATTCAGTGAATGTTATTCATAGTAACTACAGAAGCATACAGGCATGTTGATAAACACCCAAACCAAACAACAAACAGACCAGCACTAGTAGAGAGAAGGAAATAAGACTTTACATTAACAACTAAAACAAACTGAATCAACTTTCAAATTAATGAAACCACTGGAGCCAGAATAAGTTAAGCGGTTTTGTCCCGTTTATTACAGAACTTCCTCACTTCTGAGGAAGTTCTGTAATAAACGGGACGAAAGCGCTTAACTTACTCTGGCTCCAGTGGTTTCATTTATTTAGAAATAAGACTTTAATCAAAAGTCAAAACACAGCCCACAGACCAGTTTCGTCCCAAAGCCTTTATCAATGTAAATTCAGACTTTCACTTTATACTAGTATTCCTCATTGGGCAGGCCTCAGTGCTTTACAATATTGGCTAGACAAAATCTCACTATACAGTTCAGGATTTAACACATTTCTCATTTGTCTGACAGAGCATGTGCTCAGTAAGAATGTGTTTTATTTTAATGGCACCTGTTATCTACAGTTAAAAGGTATGGCGATGGGGGCCTCGTTTGCCCCCATTTATGCCAACCTTTTTATGGGTTACTTGGTGCAGATGATTATTTATGACAACAGTCATAATATATTTATAGATGAAACTGGCATCTGGTGGAGGTTTTTGGATGATTGTTGGCTAGTGTGGAAATCAGATGTTCAATACTTATATGAATTTGTTGAAGACCTCAATGAAAAGAAATGGGGTAACCAATTTACTGTAAATTTTGATAAGAACTCAATTTCATTTTTGGATGTGCTGGTTAATAGACAACCAGATAGCACACTAGTCACCACATTATATCATACACCTTTTCATTCCAACACTTTGTTGCATGCAACCAGTTGTCATCCCCCACATATCATCCGTAACATCCCCAAGTCCCAATACATGAGAATTTGCAGAATTTACTCTAGTGAGGAAGATTTTCATAATCAAGACAAAGAACTCACAAGGAGGTTTGCCCAACGTGGATGTAATAAATCACAGCTTCTTCATATTAGTAGTCAGGTTCAAAGAATGGATAGGAATGATTTGTTAAAATATCAAAATCATGATCATCATGTACATGGTCCCATTAGGTTTATAACTAATTTTGGTAGGAATACATCTGTTTTTATGGATGTAGTACAAAACCATTGGGATATTCTATCTAATGAGCGTTTAAATTTGCTTTTGGAAAATATGTGTCTTTTTTTCTTTTAGAAAAGGCAAAACTATGAATGGATATTTTAATTACTATAAACGTAATATACAAATTCCAGATTCTATACAGGTCACATTTGAGGGTAACAAATTGGTTGGTTGTTTCCCTTGTGGATACTGTTCTTTTTGTAAATATATCATTCAGACAAGAGCTTGCATCTACAAATACACTGCATTTATTCAGTATTAATATATTTGGTAATTGCAGCATGGATTGGGTTATTTATTTAGTGGTATGCACTTGTTCAGACTTTTATGTTGGACAAACCTCCAGACTCATCAAATTTCAGATGTCCAAACATTTTAGTAACATCAGAAACAAAAATTGCAATAATGCATTATTTAAGCACACCTTAAAACATTCTTCTGCCCAATTCCATTTCATTATTATTGATAGGGTTTGGGGTAGCAGACGTTATAAAACTGGCTGGCATAGTATTTTAAATAGAAAAGAAAAAGCATGGATTGTTAGACTAGGGGGTTTGTTTCCACCTGGCTTAAATGAATATTTATAATAAAGCTATGGTGATTGGTTATGTTCTGTTATGTTACCCTATAAATAAGGGTTTTGTTTGAAAGTCGGAATTTATATTGATAAAGGTCTCGGGCCAAAACTGGTCTGTGGGCTGTGTTTTGACTTTTGATTAAAGTCTTACTTCCTTCTCTCTACTAGTGCTGGTCTGTTTGTTGTTTGGTTTGGCTGTTCATTTTGGACCTTTGCACTTGCCGTCCGTGCAGAGCTCTTGTGTTCACCATGTTGATAAACAGGGTCTACTTCATATGACCTAAATTTTATTTGACTGAAATTCATTTGACTGAGGCCAAAACACTGAAAGTTCAAAAGACTGAAAACTCATTTGACTGAAACTCAAAGCACTGACACAGTAAAGTAAAAGGTATATGTCCTTTTCCCCACTGTAGTGCGATCCTGAAGTTAGTATATATAGTTTGGGGGATGTGGGGGGCGAAGCCCCCCACATACTTTATACATTTTAAACCATACACATGGATATTTATAACTCCAATGAATAACTCTTTGCAGAAAGCAATATTTACCTAAACTATGTGGGGGGCTGTGCCCCCCCCAACTATATATACTAACACCAGGATCACACTACAGTGGGGAAAAGGGCATATACCTTTTACTTTAATGTGTCAGTGTTATGAGTTTCAGTCAAATGAGTTTTCAGTTGTTTGAACTGTCAGTGTTTTGGTCTCAGTCAAATGAATTTCAGTCAAATGAAATGTAGGTCATATGAAATAGACCCGATAAGCACACCTGCTTAAGACAAATAAGTAAAGCACTTGAGGATAAAGCATTACGCATAGACTTATTACATGGATAAGGTGCTGTAGATATTGGTGTATTACTGAAATTTATAGAGATAAATGTAATAAGCCTCATTTGTTTACAAAACCCATAAAGGACACTGAACTTACATGAGTAAGTTAAACAGCACCATATTACCTGGGAATTACTGGAGTTCTGAGGCAAATTATTTATAAAAAATGTGAACTTTTTAAAGTAAGAAATACATACTAGAAATATAGGAAATTAATATGAAATTCAAAATGAGGTATGATTATTGAGTTTACTTCAAGAAATGTTAGTTTTATTCACATGATTTGATTAAGCTGTCATTTATAAATGGGAAATCATTACAGCAGCAATGCAAACTATCAATGATCACCGAAAAAATAGTACCTTGAATTCCTTCAGTGCTTGTGTATGGTAGAAGTGGCAAGGATGTTTTGCTCGAAGCATGTGTCTTTACTGGGAGATTCCAGAGTGTCAGTCACCATATTACAAGAATGTGGTAGAGGCTAATGAAAGGACAGATGTCTCAACAAAATGTTTTATTTACTATAGTTAATCATTTCATGATAGTGCAAGCATTGCTTCTGCACAACTGAACTTGGTTGTACTCTATATGTGTATATCATTATGGGTGTTGTGTTACATATTTTTTTTTCTGAGGGTGGTAGGTGGTATTTGACTGATGATTATGTGAACAGTGAAACACGTTTGTGTATGACTGTGGCGTTTTATGTGCTGTGATGGTACAGAACAAGGGGATTAAAGCAGAGAAAGGACAAATTAAATCATTTTCACACTGTCATCATGTGTCTATGTGGATTGCAAAGCAGATACAGTAGGTACAACTACCCTTCTTACAACTGATGTGCAGATGGTGCAAACATTTTACTATGAATCACAAGTGGGTGAAAGAATACTTCATTAGCATATGACACTTTACATAATTTCTCATTTGCATCTCATTATAGTTAATTTGCTTACACTTGTGGCCATTGCACGCTAACTTAAATGGTCTCTATGAATTGTGGCCTAGCTCTGCTCATTCATGGACAGTACAGATATGTAACCTAACATTTCTGAAGTTTCATTTCATTTACTATATTTTATGCTTATTATCAATGATATCCTTTCTTCATTTCTTGTGTATTATTTATTTATTTTATTTATTATTGTTTGTTAACCGGGTTAGTCCAGCTGGGCTTGTGGCCCATTTTCAGTGGAGACCCGAGGAGAAAAGCTCCGGTACATAGTATAAAATGTAGAAATTTGCAACATTACAATATAAAGTGCAGAAATTTGCAAACTTACTAACATACGAAAAGCTCCAGTACTTAGTATAAAATGCAGACATTTTTAACATTACAAAATATAAAAAAGTACAGAAATTTGCAAAACTTACAAACATATAAAAGACTGGATTATAGAAGTTGACATATTACTGGTAGATGATGTGAGTTATATATGTCATAATTAGTCTGTACAGGAATAACAGTTTTACAATAGTATATACATTGTTTTGCAATGGAGAGGATGTCAGTTGGGAATATGAGTAAGATAGGCCAGAGGCTCGCATGCAAAAAGTGTGAAAAGATGTATAGAGAAAGACCTATGATATCGTGTTAAGTCTGGCAAAGGAAACGATGATTTAGGTGTGGAGTTAGTGGTGTGGGTGGTTTTTAGGTGGGAGCATGTGAAGGTCATTCCCATTTGGAGGCCAGATGGGAGAGAAGCATGGATTTGAAGTTGTTGTGGTTTGGTATGTTACATAGTGGTGGGAGGAGAGTGTTCCACTGTTTGGCTATGGAGTGGGACAGTAATAGTTTGCCAGGTGGGTGTAGGGGTTTGTGTACATGTAGGAGGTTTTGGCCTTTGGATTTCAGGGTGCGGCTAGGTGTGTAGCGTGTTAGAGATGTGGCAAGAGAGGGGCATTCTGTTGGTTTGAAGATGAGTTTGTGGGCTGTTGTAAGTTGTAGGTATTTTAGGTGGTTGTGAAGTTCTAGCCAGTTTAGGGTGTGTAGGGAGTGGCAGTGATGGGAAGAGTTCCTAGAGTTGGTAGCAAATTTGCAGATTTTGTTGTAACAAGATTTGAGTTTGGAACGGAGGCCAAGTTGTAGGTTGGAGAATAGGGGAGCACCTTACAAGAAAGAGGGGAGAAGGAAGATAGAGGCGAGGGTTTGATGAGAGGAGGGAGTAAGGTATCACTTATGTCTGTAGAGGAGACTGATTTTCTGGTGGGTTCTTTTGATTGCTGAGAGGATGTGGAAGTCGAATTTTAGGTTATCATCAAAGGTAATGCCAAGTAGCTTGGTACTGGGAATGATTTCTAGAGGAGTGTTATTGTGGCTTTCGATGGAAAATTGGTCTCTCTTGAATTGCGAGGGTTTGGTGGGAGTGAAAATCATTAGTTTTGCTTTGTTTGCATTTAGGGCTAGGTGATGGGATTGCAACCATGATTCGGTTTTGGAGAACGTGATTTGGGTATTGAGAAGAAGTTTGGAGGGGCAGGAGGCAGAGCAGATGATGGTGGAGTCATCAGCATATTGGATGACTGAGGCATCAGGGATGGAGTGGTGGAAGTTATTGATGAATATGTTAAAGAGGAGTGGGCCCAGTACTGATCCTTGAGGGACTCCTGTGGGTGTGGGTAAGAAAGGCGAGGTTGATTCTTTCCATTGCACAGCCTGTTGGTGCATGGAAAGGTAGCTGGAGAACCAGGCTAAGGTTGAGGGAGACAGGTGCAAGTGAGAGAGCTGGGATAGGAGTAGAGGATGGGAGATTGTGTTGAATGCTTTTGAGAGGTCAAGAAATAGGGAAGATACATATTTGCCGCTATCATGTGCTAGGTTGACAGTTTCAAGGAAGGAGAGGAGGGCTGCCATAGTGCTGTGGCCAGGGCAGAAGCTATGCTGGGTGGGAGAGAGGAGATTGTGCTGGGTTAGGTAGGGCATAAACTGGGAGTGGATTTTTTTTTCTAGAATTTTGGAGAGAGGTGAGAGTATAGCTATGGGTCTGAAGTTGGTAGTGTTAGTGTAGAAGCAATTAAACATAACAGAAATATAAATAAATGTACGCCTGGTATTTAAAAACAAGTATTGAAAATTTGAAAGAAGTTTAACTTACAATGACTTTTTAAAATGAACAAGGAAATTTCGACAATTAGATAGCAATATATGTTTGCCATTATACGAGAAATAAACACTTCAGTCTTTTTGCAAAATGCTTTATGACAAAATGAAATTAAACTTATGTGAAGACATTATACTTAAAAACTTTCAATGGAACAGGTAGTAGAACAAAAGAATCATATAATACACATTACTTGACTATAAATCCATCTACTGAACTCCAACTGATTATATCCCACAGGGATTAACAGCCAGAGATCATATAAAACTTCATCCTTGTAGTATAGGGTGCAAAATATCACCTTTATCTGGACAGATCAAATATGCTGATGGATAATCAATATACTTCTAAGCTTAAGTTCAGCATGAAAAGGGGAATGCAAAAAAGTATACAATATAGAGGAAAAGTCTTATGAATCTGAGAATATGATAACAAAAGTATTCTCATATGAAACACTGACTTCCTTAAAGCTGATGGGCCAAAAGGACAAAAATAAAAATGCACAAACTATAGAAGGGAGAAAACATCAAGTTGAATTGTTTTTTGCAGAAGGACAAGTACCCCACCCCCAAACTTGTATATACCAACTCCATTGTTGCACTACTAGAACAAGGGAGAAATGTTCAAAAACAAGTAAATCATTGCTGGTGCTTACTTAGAAACTGCATTGTCAATTATTTCCTATGAGAAACAGCGTTCAGTGCTATGTCGTTCCTCTTTTTTTCTTTATGCTACTGTCACTCAAGCAATTTCACCTTGATAACTGTAGGAAAGAATATGTTATTTATAAAGTAAGTTAATAGTTTTTAATTATAAAAACTTACAATTATAGAATTTCTCATTTGTTTGAAAATAATGAGCACACTTGATTGGCTGTAAAAGTGACACAGTCTCTTTTGTCACGTAAGATTATTTTTCTTGCAATATTACACTTTGAACCTTGAATCAATACTGTGGCAAGCATTATCTTTCATTTCATATTTGCCTGTGACATTTTGCTACTAGCGTACTCAACAAAGACAGAAAAATGCATTTAGCTACATAAAAAATCAGCTAGTTGCCAAAATATTTTACCACACATGTAAATGTCAAAGCGACATGAAAGAGAAATACATGCATACTGTAAATTTTAAAGCTTTACTTTTACAGAGCTCAATGCCCTTATACCACATTTTGTGGGAGAGCAACTTCCCCAAACCCTTATGTAATTATTACTGCTCTCTAACTGAATAGCCTTGAGAAGGAGGGAGAGAGAGAGAGAGAGAGAGAGAGAGAGAGAGAGAGAGACAGCTTCTAGTCAGGGAATTTCTCCCTTTCCTAGGAGAACTGTGACCTTAGAGAGATTATAATTAAGATGGGGGGCAGGCAAAACTCTGTGATCCATTTTTAATAATTTTAACAATTCTGCAAAATGTTAATTTGACGTGACACTTTAAGGATCTGTGAACCAGTGACTAAAAGTTCTTAAATTGATTTACCTTCAGTTGGTTGACTAATCAGAATGTTAGCATTCTGAAGGTAAACCACACTACATTGAAAATGGAAACCTTGATTTCCTAGTATACATGCTTCAACGATGAGCCTTGGGTCATGCAACTTTAGGACATTGGGGGTAATTCAGTAAATCCTACACAGAGCGATTCTCCATGTAGGAATAGTGGCACGGTCTGAACACAAAGTCAGGAGGCCGAGCGATCCAGGAAACAAGGCTAGGGACATGCACAAGCCTTCAAGCACTGTCCAGAGACAGAGGCAACTGCATAATGCAAATCACCTAATTTGCTGGTGAAAAACATGCAAATAAAGTGAATTTGTGATCCAGGAAGCAGACAGGCATCCGTGTAGGAGCCGTGTCTGCAGGAGAAATGTATGCAGTTACTGACCATGTACCAGAATGTAAAAATAAAAAAGGGGCTGTCACAACTCAAATAAAAGCATATATTAGGTGCAGTAGGCATGCCAATGGCCAAAACTATGGCCACTGGCATTTAAAACTGATGCAATTAATGAAAAATAAAAATAATGTTTTTAACACATATGACATGTTTATGTGGTGCACAGCATCGCACAAACATACTAAATTGTGAAATAAAAATTAAAATAGTAAAATATGAGATATAAAGCTATATTGAAGTTCCCCATTTTACTAGCCAGCAGGCAGAGTCATACAATGGCAGGTTATAGTGATTGCTAAGGACATAGGCTCTGGTGTAGTGCAGTAACTAGGGTATATGCAATTAAGTGTATGTAAATGAGCTAAGTTTACTGAATAGCAAAATGGGCCACCATGTCCGCAGGTACCTAACCGTGTAAGGGCTACAACATGGTAGTGTAGGCAGAAGAGAGAGCTGACATGAAAAAGGTGTGTGTCAGGGTTTGTGTAAGCAGACTGGAGCTCAGCGACTCCTGTTTGCGCTCAGCTAAGTACAGCTAAGCAGGGGTGTGTGTCTGAGACTACTAACCTCTGCTTAGCTGGTTAAAGAAATGCTGAGTGTGCTCATGTACAGGGGAGGGCCCTTGCTGCTCAGCAATGTTTACACTAGCTCCAAGGATTTGTGTGGAGCACTGTGGGGCTTAAACGTGGAAGAAATTGAAAAAAATAAATAAATAAAAGCAAATAGCTGACAAAAGGCAATCAATTATAAATGACTAATAAGCCCTCCGCCACTCACAGTGGGCCATTCAAACCCCTCAATAATGTAGCTGGCAGGTAGAATATATCATAGTCAATCACACAGGGTGCATCTGAAGCACACCAGTATAAAGTATGCAGACACCCTTCAATCTGATTTTCCCACATACTCTGCACCATTGGAGTACACACTTGGGAATTTTAACTGACAAAATGATAGGGGCTGCTGCTGCTTTACTACATTTCTACGTGCTACAGGCTGAGGGCAGTGATGAGGATGATGCTGACAACTGGCCCAGACTGAGGAGAAGAGTGTTCAGGTCCAGGGTAACCTTTCAGGGGCTACATGAACTGGAGATAGTAGAGTGCTACAGGGTGGACAGGGACATACTACAGCAACTCATTGAGCTCAGCCACCCTCACCTCAAACCCAGAGCCAACAGAGGGGAACCCATCCCAGTGGAAACAAAGGTATGTGTACCCTTAAGAATACTAACTACAAGTACTTTCCAAAGACCTACTGGGGACATCATGAGGATCTCACAGGCAGCTGCATCCAGGGTACTCCACCAGATCCTAGATGTCATGCTAACACATGCCAGTGAGCACATTTATTTCCACCAAACCCCTGAAGAGAGGACCATCAAGATGTGTCTCTTCCACAGTGTAGCACACTACCCAGAGGTACTGGGTGCCATAGACTGCACTCATGTGCACATCAAAGCACCACCCAGTGAGGAGGGTAGAGTCTACATCAACCGCAGGGGATATCACTCCATCAACTGCCAGGTCATGTGCAATACCCAGGCCATTATCATCAGTGTGTGTGCTGGCAGTCCTGGCAGTTATCATGAATCTCACATATGGCATGCTTCACAGCTGTACCAGGCATTTGCCTGGGGGGACATCCTGTACGGCCATCTAGTGGGGGATGCTGGATATGCACTGGAAGCATGGATGATGATACTCATCTGAAATGCACACACACTCACTGAAGAATGCCATAATGAGGCACATGCACAAACTAGGAACATTGCAGAGCATGTGTTTGGGCTGCTCAAGTCAGGGTTCCACTGCCTTGACATATCTGGTGGAGCCCTGCAGTACTCTCCCGCCATATGTGCACACACATTCATAGTATCTGCCATGCTGCACATTATGATCCTGCGGAAACAGCTGCGGTAGGAACATCATGTAGAAGGGGTACACAGCCCCCCACCATTACCAAGGTCTCCACAGGCACAGGAGGATGTGGAGGATGAACCCCCTCAGCCTCTCCCTGTAGGCAGACATAGGTGTGCATAGTATGCCATGGCTTTGGCAAAGAGGCAATGCATAGCACATACACTGACACCCTAGGGGTCCAGGGACTGACACCCCACTCTGACTCACATACACACAATAAAATGGATGCCAGCCACATCACACTACTTACACCTTACCATGTATAGGCAGTGTACTGACTGCATCTGACAGAGTCAGCCCTGAAGCACTGTCCTCTCAACTGCTGCAGGCACAAGATAAGTCACTGTTATTAACAATAAATGAATGGGGTAGTAGACTGTGGTAGCATATGTATGGTATTGCTGCATGTATGCCTAGGAATGGTGTGGGTTACCAGGATAGCAGCAGACAACGGACAGCTATGTGGGGCAACAGGAACTCTCACCCAAAGACTGGCTGACCCACAATATGCAGTAGGCCCTAAGCCAGCAAAACCCACTGCACTATGTGAGGGACTTACAAACAATGTGGTCAAAGGACAAATGCATGGACATCAATGTTGGAGTCCCATACATAGTTCTAATCCTCTTACAGCAAGAAATCTGCACAAACCCATCAAGAAATGTGAGGCAAGGCCCCAAAACAGGGACAAGTTGTAAATATTGCATTTACAAACATTGAAAGTTGATAGAACAACAGCTGATGCAGTAGAATGGATTCTGTGAAGGTCAAGCAGTCTGAAACTCAAATGTCTATCATTACTTTCTAAATTTAGTCTGTAACGAATTCACTATTATTTGCCACACAACTACAATTTTATGATAAATGGACCTAAAATATGAGATAAACATCTGCACAGCCTGTGAAGATGTGTATACTTGAGAGGTATGCCTCCCTCCCCTTAACACACCTGTGTTCACATAGAACTGCAGTAACATTTATGTCTGTAAGGTGATAGCAGCAGGCCACACACTCCTAGGGCTGTCACATTCAACTTGATAACTTGTTCCATTTCTACAATATGCAGGGATCAATGTGCTATGTATGTTTGTGGTTAATAGTGTCAGCAAGTAAGCACCCATTACTGGTGGCTGTTGTGATTTAGTGGTTGAAGTGCGGTACTATTGTTGTTAGGGTCAATGGTTTGAGATTGGCTGTGGCAACTAATTTGCATGTTAGCTATGCCAATGGTAGGAGTTGTACACACTGGCCAGAAATCAATATTTATTACTGTAGGAAAGCTTGACAATTGAGGGACAGGGGGCCACACATATGGACAGTACACAGGTCTGAGTAACCTACACAGTGCCTGCTACAACAGCAGGTTGTGACAAGTCAGTTGAGTGCCAGGATATAAAGGCTGCCATGTCACTGTGTCAGTACTGGCAACATATCAGTGGGCACCATCCATACCCATGGAATGACAGGGTCTCACAGAATATCCACAAGTATGCCTCATATATCTGTTCTGGTTGTCATAACATTGCATTTGCCTGTCAAATTATTGGCAAACCAGTAAAGGTTGATGTGAAAACAGCAATGACAGACAGTAGAGATGCAGATGCCATACCCATAAGTAAATGCAAGCAAATACAAAACCGTTCTACCAACTGTGTACATTTGGAAGAGCAATATTAAGAGCATGCCACCCATGTCTGGACCTGTGTCTGAGTGCTATATATGGGCCTATCCAGATGTCCATCTGTAAGAGTCTGAGAGCTGTGGTCAACCTGTAGCCTTACAATAACAGTGCAACACAAACCGTCTGAGGACCACAGCAGATGTATTGGGCACAATGATGGAAAACCTGTTAAACAGGTACAGTCAGAGGTGTGAGGTCTGTAACTGTGTGTGTGATGTTATGACTTCTACCCCACTCACACCATAGCTACAAATACATAACAGCAGCAACTGTGGACAAAGGCCGTGACCGCACTACAGAACAACAAGGAGACACATATAAGGGGAAGGGTAACCACTGGCCAGACAAACATAGAATGTCCACACTAGAACAATTTCTGCAGTAACATAGTTCCCTGCAGTGTATGGGGTCAGTAAACAAATGTCTGTCAGTGCTCTCTCACATTAATACTGATCTGCCATTCACATACCAGGAAATCACAGTGCTATGTAGAATATACCACACATATTATGGAAAACTCTGCTCAGACCAATGTACTCTGTACCCACACCAGGATATGACTCAGTTAATAAGGATAGCACACAGCCAGGAGATTCCTCACACAGTATATCACCAAGGTGCTAGACTGTTTACACAGGTTCATCAGCTAATCAGCTTTAGCACACAAAATTCTGGACCGGATTATAACTACCTCTGGAATGGAGTCAAACTCTTATTATTGATGGTCTTACTGGGAATGCTCCTACACTTAGAGAATTACAGCCCATGTCTAAACCAACATCTGACTATACAACTCTGTTGTTCAGATATGTCTTCGCATACAGACACCTATGTACACCTTAACTGTGTCTTCTCACCCCCATCACACAGGATTACCCTCAGCTATCCGGAGCTGGCACATATGTGCTATAGCTGCATCTGTTGAGTGTGATAAACATACACATATAAATATATCAATTATAGACAGGCAGAGACAGGGGTAGGGAGAGACAGACAGAGATGGATAGGGAGAGAGAGAGAGAAAGACAGACAGACAGAGAGAGAGAGAGAGAGAGAGAGAGGCATATATAGAGAGAGACACCCTGAAAGGCATAGAGTGATGTCCTGATGCAAACGTGTGCACACCAATTGTAACCACTGGCACATGCCAGTACAAAGGTGACCTCCATTGTGTAATAGTGGTGAGGTAGGGGGTTGTAATCTCACCTCACCTGCCATGTATGTGTGTGTGTGTGTGTGTGTGTGTGTGTGTGTGTGTGTGTGTGTGTGTGTGTGCGCTTGTGTGTGGTTCTAGGTTAAAGCATTGTGAGGCCTTTTCCACCCAGTAAACTTCCCATTGTCCTACTTTACAAGGCCTGCTGATGTCATTCACCTTAGAAGTCCCTTTGGACACTCTTCAGTCTTATTATCTCTGTGGTGCATACGATAAATGCATAGCACTGTAAAACATATAACTAGATAGGTAGGGGTTTTAATCTTAACACTAGCAACTGTATGTGTGTGTGTGTTT
Source organism: Protopterus annectens (assembly GCF_019279795.1). NCBI lineage: Eukaryota > Metazoa > Chordata > Ceratodontiformes > Protopteridae > Protopterus > Protopterus annectens. The sequence goes on from NC_056734.1 coordinate 278,155,751, forward strand.
GTAAGTTTAAGCATTTTGACACCTTTTCCACCTAGTAAACCTCTATTGCCCTCATTCACTTTAGAAGTACATTTGGACACCCTTCAGCTCTATAAGTTCCATGGCGCACGAGACAAATGTATAGCACTATAATACCTCTAACTAGATAGATAGGGGTTCTAATGTCAACACTGGCAATTGTGTGTGTGCTTGCAGGTTGTATTTTGAGGCATTTTCCATCCAGTAAACTTCCCATTGCCCTACTTTACAAGGCTTGCTGAAGTCATTCACCTCAGATGTACCTTTGGACACTCTTCAACCATATAAGCTCTGTGGCATACATGCTAAGTGGATAGCACTCAGCATATATGCTAAGTGCATAGCACTCTAGTCCATATAACTAGATAGGTAGGGATTCTAATCTCAGCGCTGGCAATTACGTGTATGTGTTTTTGTAGGTTAAAGTATTTTTAGGCCTTTTCCACCCAGTAAACTTCCCATTGCCCTACTTTACAAGGCTTGCTGATGTCATTCCTGTAGAAGTAACTTTGGACTTGCTTCAGCCCTATAAGCTCCATGGCTCATATGATAAATGTATAGCACTGTAGTGCATGTAACTGAGTAGGTAGGGGTTCTAAATTCAGCAATGGCAACTGTGTGTATGTTTGTAGGTTAAAGCATTTTGAGGCTTTTTCCACCCAGTAAACTTCCTATTGCCCTACTTTACAAGTCTTGCTGATGTCATTCACCTTAGAAGTACCTTTGGACACTCTTCAGCCCTATAAGTTCCATGGTACACATGGTAAATATGTATCGCTATATAATGATCTCACAGTGAAAACTGGATATATTCAATACCAGGGAATGCCGATAAGTGATCAAACACCAATCAAACCATAAACAACACTAGCATGAACAGCCAAACTCTTACCAGTTCAAGTGTATACTTGCTGTTTAAATAATCACCGTAACTGGAAATAGATTGCCACAAAAATCAGTAATAGTTACAAATAGTTGATGTTCAAAATAGTTTCCTTGTTGCAGCGACTTATTCCTCATATGTTTAAAGCAGCACACCTTTCCATTTAAAGTCACTGGTTTATTGACAAAATGCTCAAAAGTGACTGTATAACCTCTTCAATAGCATGTCCAAGGTTAAAACAGACAACCACTACTTGCTCTCAACATAAGAAATAAAATAGTTGTAAACGCACAATAAATAAAATAAAATAGTGACGGACTAGTTGGAAACGGTTAAGTGCTTTCACCCATAGTTCATGGGCTTCATCAGAACACCTTCATTTCAAACTGTCCGCCTATTATAACTTTTTTGGCGACAAACTGAAATACTCATTCAACTTTTTTTTTTTTTAAAAAAAGTACATACAAATACTAACTATTCGCACATAATCAATAAGACATAGTCAGATGTCTAACACTCTTGTAACTATGATCAATCTTCACTTTACTTTTCAAAGTTCAATTAAATATACATCACACAATGGTGTAATACTATAAATACTTAAAATTAATACCTCTGCTTTGCTTTAAAAGCGGTAATGAAAATCAATAATAAAAATCATCAGCCGCTAATAATACTAATGTCTTCCTAATAGCCCACCCATCATTTTTTACTAATAACCAAAAAAGTTTTTGTTTCAAATTAATGAACTATAAGGAATTTGATATAATATAAATTTGAAAATATATTTATATAATTAAATGTATGTAATACTAAACTGTACAATATAATAAAATGTAATAAATTAATTGTGTGCGACTGGAAATATAAAAAGTTTTTAATCACAATTGTAGCATGTTGAGATTGGCAGGTGTACTGTCAATCTACTAATTTATTGTTCACTATATCATATTCACTAAATAATAATTCAACACAATCAAATATAAAAGATATAAGATGTGTAAAAATGCATGTTGTTGGTATTGTATCACTACTTGATGTCATATTAAACATATAAGGTGTGATCAAGAACCTCAGAGTCATAAACTCACTGTTGAAATGTGTGCTGTTTGTTTTTGAAAAATGTAAGATATGTTCTACACATTCAACTCAAGTATTGCCTTGAGTGATATACTGTCATTAAGACCCGGATGAGTGGTGGTATCTGTAAAGAGTTGCCACCACGCTTCTCGATAATTTAAGAATTTTTTTATCATCTCTACCTCTTGGGTCTTTCCTCACTATGTCTAACAGAGCAAATTTGAAGTGGTGTTTAACTCCATACTGTCCTATATGTTTAAATAAAGCACTATTTTGGTCCTTTCTTCCGATGTTATATATGTGTTCATATATATACTTTTTTTAAGCTTCTTTCTGTTTTTCCCACACAATAGCTTGGACACTCCTGGCAGATAGCAATATAAACAACCATCTTAGTGTTACGATTCCCCTTTGTAAACTTTATTTTTGTTCTAAAAATATTTTTTAACACTATTTCCTTCTTGTCATAAATGTAACTACACTGGTTACATGTTCCACATTTAGACGTAAGATGGTTGAAATCCTTATCTTTTCTGTCTCTAAATGTACTACCCTTTTCTAAAAAACTTTTGATGTTAGCCCCCATCTTATATACAATGTTAGGTTTGTCTCCTACATGGTTCCTTGTAGTCTTATCACAGGATAAAATGTACCAATAGTTCTTTATGATATGTATTATATCATCAGATTTCAGGCTATACATTAAAATGAAGGCCCTTTGTTTGTTTCCTAAAGACTGATTTTTTGCTAACAAGCTAATATTCAAACTATTAAGCTTATAACCATAGTTACCAATCCCTAATAGGGGTTTGTATGTCTTACCCCATAGACCAAGTACATAGGTATCCACATCCACTAACAATTTCTGGGGATAACCCATTTCATAAAACATAGAGTGAATGTGTCCTACTTCTTCTAATAATTTATCATAATCCGTAGTCATTCTCATAGCCCTAATACATTGGCCCTTGTATATATTCTGTCTCAACTTCATAGGTGATAACTATCATATGCTAAGTAATCATTAGAAAATGTTTCTTTCCTAAAAATTTTGGACTGCAAGGTCCCTCTGTCAATATAAACTAAAGTGTCAAGATAAGCCAAACAATTTCTGTTGAAAGAATAGGTGAATTTCAAAAATTCATTACAGTTATTGAGGAACTGTATGAATTCTAATAACATTTCTTCACTGGATTTCCATATAATATAAATGTCATCTAAAAATCTGACATAATGGACAATGTGCTTGTAATAATGACTAGGGAAAATGATGTCTTCTTCCCAGTCTAACATGACTAGGTTGGCGTATATGGGTGCACAAGTGGCTCCCATAGCCACCCCCCTCGTTAGCTTGAAATTCTCTCATTCATATTATATAAAGTTATCTAGAACAATATCTAACATTTCCAAAAACAAACATGCTTCTTCCCATTTAATTCCAGCATACTTCCTAATACTACTACCAACAGCTTCAAGACCTTGTGCTTTAGGTATACAAGAAAAGAGGTCTACGACATCAATTGTCACAAAAAGATACCCCTCATTCCATACTTGTGTGGGAAAGTGTCTCAAAAATTCCCATAAGTCTTTAACTAAATGGGTGATGTTATCATAGGTGTGTTTAAGTTTAATATATATGTATTTCCCTAAAGGGAATGTTTTTGACTTACTTCCAGATATTATAGGTCTAAAAGGAGGGTCAGTGATACTTTTATGGATTTTAGGAATGCCTAACATAGTGGCTAACCTAGGATGTTTCACTTTTAGATATTTATAAGTATCAAGATCAATTATACTATCAATCCAATATTCTTCTATATAACTATCAATCCTTTGATACGCTATATTAATCTCATTTAATGATATAGGTGCATAGTTACCTGATCCATAGAGAATATTGTGTATTTTATTGATATATTCCAAATTGTCATATAATACGACGCTGCAACAAGGAGACTATTTTGAACATCAACCATTTGGGACTATTACTGTTTCTTGTGACAATCTATTTCCAGTTACGGTGATTATTTAAACAGCAAGTATACACTTGAACTAGTAAGAGTTTGGCTGTTCATGCTAGTGTTGTTTATGGTTTGATTGGTGTTTGATCACTTATCGGCATTCCTCGGTATTGAATGTATTACTATATACATATAACTAGAGAGATAGGGGCTCTAATCGTAGCACTGATAACTGTATGTGTTTGTAGGTTGAAGTATTTTGAGGCCTTTTTCACTCAGTAAACTTCCCATTGCCCTACATTACAAGAATTGCTGATGTCATTCCCGTAGAAGTACCTTTGGACATGCTTCAGCCCTATAAGCTCCATGGCTCATATGATAAATACATAGCACTGTAGTGCATGCAACTGAGTAAGTAGGGGTTCTAAATTCAGCATTGGCAACTGTGTGTATGTTTGTAGGTTAAAGTATTTTGAGGCCTTTTCCATCCAGTAAACTTCCCATTGCCCTACTTAACAAGGCTTGCTGATGTCATATATCATTCAGATTTGAAGTACCTTTGGACACTCTTCAGTCCTATAAGCTCCATTGTGCATGTGGTAAATATGTACTACTATAGTATATGTAACTAGATAGATAGGGGTTCTAATATCAGCACTGGCAACTGTGTGTGTCTGTATGTTAAAGTATTTTGAGGCCTTTTTCACCCAGTGAACTTCCCATTGCCCTACTTTACAAGACCTGCTGATGTAATTTGGCTCAGAAGTACCTATGAACACTCGTCAGCCCAATAAGCTCTGTGGCACACGTGACAACTACATAGCACTATTGTACAGAAAACTAGATTAATAGGTGTTCTAATCTCAATACTGGCAACTGTGTGTGTTTGTTGATTATACCATACTGAGGCCTATTCCACCCTGGTAACCACACCCACTGCATTGCTTTACAGGGCCTGATCATGTCATCCACCTTAGATCCACTATTGGACACTGTCTAGGCATAAAAGCTCCATTGCGCATGTGTGTGTGTGTGTGTGTGTGTGTGTGTGTGTAAGTGTGAAGCATGTCCCCTGTGGCTGTTGTATGAATTGGTTATACCATTTTAAGGCTTGTTGACCCCCTGCCCCATGGCATTAATTTAAAGAGCCTGATGTTGTCATTAACCTTAGATGCACCATGTCAAACTCTACAGGCCAGAACAGTCATCTGTACAGATGTATGCAGAATGCCCAGATGTTTGCAACATATATATGGTCTGTGTCTCATAACAATGGAGTATTATGACAAATCATTGGCAAATATGTGACAGTTGCCATACTGACAGACATGTCAGCTTCAGGCATCATACCCATCTGAAATGTCATGCTGATGCAAGATCTGTTACCCTATCACTTGCCCAGGTTTATGAGAGCAATATGTATTTTGTGTGGTTTATCCCACCATTCATGAAGGCATTCCAAAGATTAATTGGTGTAAGAAGTTGTGAGTTATGTCCCTGGCATATATTCTCCATGGTGCATGCAATATGTACGTAGTACATACAAGAAAATAGGTAGATGTTCTAATCTGACTATTGCCAACTGTGTGAGTGTATGTGTTTCTTTATGCATATCCCCTGTGGTTGTCTTGCCTGTGTGTATGTGAAGGTTATACCATTTTGTGTGGCTGTTCCACCCTGTTTACTCCTCCATTGAAAACCTAGTCAGGGCCCCTACAGATGTCATTCACCATAGAAGCACAGTTACACATTTTCTAACACAAAGGCACTGTGTCATGTGCAATAGTCATGTCAGTCTGTATTGTACATAAACTAGGTAGGTGTTCTAATCGAAGTGTTAACTATGTGTGCATGTGTGTTTCAATGCATATCCTCAGTCAGCTGTGTGCGTGTGTGTGTGTGTGTGTGTGTGTGTGTGTGTGTGTATGTGTGTGTGTGTGTTTGTGATGGCTCTACCATGATAAGGGCCTGTGAACCACCCATTGGCAATCCTAACAGACCCTGCAATTGTCACCCACCTGAATAGTAGTGGCAGACACTGCAACACTATAGTAGCAATGTGATGCTTGTGTTATACATATAGCAGTATTGTATGTAAAATTAGGCAGGTAGAGATTCTACTGTCAACAAAGGCAGGTCATGAGTGTGTGTGTGTGTGTGTGTGTGTGTGTGTGTGTGTGTGTGTGTGTGTGTGTGTGTGTGTGTGTGTGTGTGTGTGTGTGTGTATGTATGTATATCCCCTTGCAGCAGTCTAACTGTGTTACAGCCACCAGCATACCTCTTAACCCTCACAGGCAGACATCTGGTTTAAGCCATTCAGAACAGTGGGGCAAAGGCCAAACATTGAACATAAGCTTCATATAGTGCTGTGACACACAAAGTAGATACCAGAACAGGTTGTGCATTAGAATGCTCTTTCCAAAGGGTATGTGTTGTGATATGACAATATCCGTCATTAATCCATAATATTAGTTTGCCATGCTTTTCCAACAATTTGCCAGAAAATCACAATGTTATGACAAACAGAAACAAAATATATGGCAAACATCAGGACATTCTGAAGACATATGTAGAAGTCAGAGATATGGCCACCATCTGTACCAGCCTGCAGGTTGCAGTCCGTGTTTGGCAACGTGTGACCTGTGACAACAATTAAAACAATACAGAGGTCCAAGAGTGTAGGACAACAAACATTTCATAAAGTTGTCTGTAATTGCATAGAGCAGTTATTGCACATCAGAAGCTCTTTAATGTTATGACAAATAGCATAAGCTAGGGTAATGTCACACAAAGAAGGTGTCATAGTAGCACACCAAAGGAAGTCCTGTGTATTGCACTTGCCATGGATATGGTATGTCCTGCCAACTGTCACGTTACTATAAGACGTGTCTCACAGTCCACATTTGTTAAGGTGGCAACCACAATCTCTGCCATCTATGTGTGTGCAATATATAGACATGTGAAGGCCCTGTGACTACCTGCTGCCACCAATGACCCACATGTATATATATGTATGAATGGTAACTGGCACCACCCACATATGTACGTACTGCCAAAGGCGGTGTCAACTGTAAATATTGTGCAGTCTGTCATTGAGCCACAAACTACTGTTAACAAATTGCAATGGGCCATACAGTAGATATGGAATGGTGCCAAGGTCCTGGACTCATGCTGAATGCAGACAACAGTGACAGCATACTATACAGCAAGGACATGGCCCCAGTATTCCCCACATCAGCACCAACCCCAAAAACACACAGACTGCGATGACAGACCTGGGTAGTCAGGATGTCAACAATGTTGCATTCAGGCAGCAAGTAGTGGCAGTGGTCAGAACATGCTTGTATGTGGTTCACCACATAGGTAAAGGAACTGCATCCAGACAAATGGTGGCCAGTTCCTCTGAATACTCCTCAGTCAGTACAACAATACATTAGCAGCATGGCTGGTCTGCTATGCACCTATGTAGACATCTGCAGAAATTATAAAGGCTATGTTAACACCCACAAAGGTCAGCCATGGCCCTCAACACCTGTTCCACGCAGACAGCCTGTAATCAGTACTGCCCCACTGTTTATCAGTCAGGTTGTCCACAGGTATATGTGGCATGCCTAGATGGCAATATTGTGCTCATCCGTTCCACAGCTGCCCCATATATGAGAGTATAACTCTGTGCGCGTTACTGGCACTAGAGGCCTGCATTGCTTATGAGATAGCAAAAACACATGCTGGAGAGTCAGGTTTGGCACCCAGATGCTGGCCTCTGTCAGGACTACACTCCCCAAACATGTCAGACACACTACCATGCATACCCTCATCAACTGCATTAAGGTTGAGTAAATGGGAAAAACAACATCTGTCCCTGGGATTCAACCTGTGTCCAACAATGCCAGGGGCAACAGGTACTGATTGGTGATTCTGTTGGGGATAAAGTAATGGCTAGGCTTGTAAGACACCCATGGCCAGTACTCTAGTAACCTCCTCTGTATCTATGACCTGTGATCCTACAAAACACCCAGGTGACATGTCTGAAGGATGCTGGCTGTGCCAAGGGTATGCCTGCAAGGTTACGCTGTCTGCCCCATTGTCCCTCACACACTGTTGCATGCATACGCACATATACAGCCATACCTTGGCGATGAAAACGTCTCTGTGTTTCCACTCCACCATACTCGGCTTTGGTAATGGCAGCAGCTCCCCAGGACGTACACACAATGACATCTGGAACAGAAGCAGAACAAGGTCTATGAGACAACAGTCAATCAGCAGTACTAACTGCAATAAAGCATCATGGCACAAAGGTACATACACTTTGATGTATACCCATTAATTGGCAGCAGACAGCAGCTTACATGGCATAAAAGTAGTACACTACACACTGGCATTACCAGTACTATATTCACCCTGTGCATCTGACACATATTAGCATGTTCCTGCATTGATGGTATGGATAACAGGGATGTGGCACAGGTATCATCACAAGCACAGGGTGTGGTGTGGGGTTGCCAAAGGTCTACGCTGAGCCATACAGGTGACATCATGTGCGTGTGTGTCTGGAGGGGTGGTGTTCAGCTGGACCATGGAGAGGAGCTATGTGTGTCTGGTGGTGACTTGCATGTGATAGTGATGTGTGCATGTGTGTATACACACAGTCAAGCCATGTGGTAGCCCTACATGAGGGTATGTTGGACAGCTGTGGACCTTAAATGACAGGATGTATAATTCACCATCGCCAGCCACGGACATGGGAAATGGATCTGCCAGGAGTGTCACTGGGACCACCTTGTTCAAGGCCAGATGTGGTACTACTTCCTGATGGTGCCTGCTGTCTGCTGGGTCCATGTCCCTCACAGGAATGCCCAGAACCACATGCCCATGGCATGCTACATTGTGCTGTGGAAAGCACCATCCCTTCAGTAGTGCTGGTGGTAATGCCACTATGGGAGTGTGAATGCACATAGCCATGTGGGCTATCAGTTGATGTTGTTTCTGACCTATGTCCATGTGTCCGACACCTTACTCCCACCACATGTTCAAGCACAGACATTAAATGGTTAAGGACAGACAGCATCTCACCCCACCGTCTATCCACAACATCAGCAAAGTGATGTACAGCATCACCAATGCTGTGGAGGGTGTCATGCATGCCAGGAAGTGTTGCATCCATGACCTTGACCATCTGTCTGCTGTACCATTCACAACATGCCTGTGCCTCCCTGATGTCATTTGTAGGCATGGAGCTAGACACTGGAACATTTGTACACAATTTATTAGTATACAATACATCTTTCTTCATTTCAAACTTCATCCATTAGATTTATTGGAGGTTACAACTTGGAATTGTTTTCATCTGAGAACTTTATTTACATCCACAACCTTGGAGTGTCTCTGAGCTTTCTGTTTGGGTTTATCTTTGTTTTTCAGCCATCTGAGCACTTACTCCTTAGTCACTTGCTCTATTGACTTTGTTAAACAGATATATATAGTTCTTATCACACTGAGGTACTAGGCCACTGCTGTCTGCTGCTTGACTGATTTGTGCCTAAAACTCACTTGGTTGCACATTCTGACCGTGTAATATAAATGGAGTGTCACAGTGTCATGCATGATAGATAGTGAACTGTGTATTAATACTTTGAATGCAGGTGTACATATTTAACCCCTAGTGGATGTGATTAAGTGTGATCTGTACAGACCATATCAGACTACTGGACTGCATACCCAACCCAGACACATTTGCACATTATATATTTGCAGTCTCCACCTATTACAGTCTCATACTTGCCTGCATTAGCATACCTACATTCAGGAAACATGTAGCTGAAATGCAAAGGTTAACACAAGACAATGCTGCAGGGAACACAATATAATACATTATACATTACTATTCAAGGTTCAGAACTTAGTGGAGAACATATATCACTTTTCATTGTATCTTGTTTTACAGCCCCACATCTACAGTTTGGCATAACAGCTGCCTAGCAGACAAACCACAGTGAATTCATGCTTTCATAGCCATATTTGTAGCACCTGTATAGTTGTATTTCTTCAACAACAGACCAGATTAAACACAACGGTTTGTGGGAATAAGCTTTATTTAGGGTGACATGACACAGTGGTTTATTACACTCAAAATTCTAAATTTAGTTGTACTGCATATCCTGTAGATGATGAATGTATGTCAGTTATTACTTTCACAGTAGCAAGCACATTATACTTTCTTCACAGATTCATTCCTACATAGTATTACTATAGTATTGGCTTCCTTTCATCAATAGTAGCTTCTTGCGGCCTTCATCTGTATTACACAGTACCTGGCATTAGTCACTTATATCAATGTTGGTCTAACAACACATTTATTCAGCACACTCAGAATACACTATACCTAATGGCAGTAAACAATTACACTTTCTTATTTATTGGACTATGTATATATATATATATATATATATATATATATATATATATATATATATATATATTGCCAGTTATATCTGTACTCACTACACTGTTGGTGCAGCCTCGCCCATCATCCTGCAATCCTGCATGGGCGTCAATGTTACAAGCCCTCTCCTCTGCAGCTGTGGGAGGAAAACACACCATTATGTATACCTGTCTATCAGATATTCATACTACAATTTGATAAATCACCACTTGATATACTGGCATATGATATGCCATCTATGGCATTCTGGGCTCGAGCATCTTGGATTAATTGGGCCAAGAGCGTCGTCCCTGTCCCCCATCTCAGGTCATCATGATGATGATGGACCTGCTCATCAGTGCGGGGATGCCAGTGGCATTAGTGAGCTCACATGCTAGATGGTCCCAGGCCTCAGATTTGTATTCTCTGAGCCCTGGTACTGGCCCTGCAGCAGTCTGTCATCATGTTTTTTTGCAAGAAGCCCAGCCATGACCCTGGACTCCAACATGCCCCAGCGCTAAGCCCAAAACCCCACTCCCTCTCCTGCAACTGCCATAGCTCCTACAGGAATCAAGCTCTAACAGGTTCTGCCTGTATTCCCACCTGTGCAGTTTAAATAAGGTCATATTCCCGCCCTTTGCCATCATTGTCAATTTTCACTTCTATCTAAGTATATGCCCCCAGGAGGTTTTCTGCCAGGTTCCTAAGCTTTCTATAACTCCCATACCTATTTTTCTATGAGTGGATCTAAGCTCTCTGCAACTCCAATAGCTACTTATGACATGATTCAACTTTGTAAATATTGTAAATAGCATCTCACTTTAAATGAGTGGATGTAAAGTGTTTCCGCATTTACTTTAAATGTGTGTATGTAAAGTGTTTTCACATTTACAACATGAGTGTTTACTCAAATTAATCTATATAGTACAACCCTTAAGACCAACCACAATTAGTTTTGTTGATTATGCGTGACATTGAATGTACATATTTGTAAACTGTTATATATAATGTATCTTTATACTTTTGTATCTTTTGTATCATTACTGTAGTATGTATCTTGGAGCTTTTCTCCCCGGGTCTCCACTGAAAATGGGTCATTTGGGCCCAGTGGACTTCCCCGGTAATCAAACTGGAAATAAATAAATAAATAAATAAATAAATAAATAAATAAACTGGACCATTTTCAAAAATGTTAAGCACAGCTCAACAGTGCGCAAGCCCACTAAGCTGAGTTGAACAGTGCTTAAGGTGGCAAATGCTGAGCAGTGCTTAACACTGCAAAAATTTGCTTAGCTGAGCTTGATACTGCTTAGAATAGGACTGCTTAGCAATGCTCAAACCAGGTAAGTAGAGCTAAGCACTGCTAAATATTGCTCATACAAGTCCTGTTTAAGCATTGCCTAGCTTTGCTTAGCAGTGCTTATCAAAGCCAAGCTAAGGGTAAACAAAATTATCATTTTAAAAAATAAGAATTGGATAGTAATTACTCATTATTGATACATTATTTTTATGTGCATGTATTTTACTTTCTATGACCTCCCCCTAGTGCTTTCATTGTGTGACTGTACTGTATCCAACACTTGTGTTTAAATTGTGGTTTTCACCTCATATCTCCACTGACACTGGAATTCTGGATCAGCTACACCACCCTGGTTAACAAATATCACTAACTACATCAAGAAATAAAATAAAATTTAATATAAAAATGCTTTCCCATGTAAAAGCTGAATGCCCTGTCTTGGTATTCAAACCATACTCCTACAACACATGAAGCAATGACTCTAACCATTCACCTGTAAAGATTTCAGCTATGCATTTCTATATAGCTTTTTGATACATTTAAGCACTGCTGAGAAAAGTGCCATGCCATGCAAACATGCTCAGCTATGCTTAAACTTTGATGAAAATGAAATAAATAAAAATTAGCCATTAATTAAAAATTAAACTATTACACTTCACATTATTAAAGAAGTGTCAGAGGATAATGTCTTTATTGTTTTAGTGCCATACAGCACTTTTACAATGCAGGGGGTGTGTTACAGATACTGTAACACACCCCCTACATGATATTACAGTTCACAGTATTATTTCAGTGTCTGAGGACACTTTCTTCATTTATTTAGTGCCGTATGGCACTTTTACTATGTAGGGGGTGTATTACTATGTAGGGGGTGTATTATGGATACTCTAACACACCCCCTACATGACATTACAGTACACAATTACTTAAGTGTCAGAGGATACTTTCTTTTCATTTAGTGCTGCATGTCACTTTCACAATGTAGGGGGTGTGTTATGGATACTGTAACACACCCCCTACATGACAATTCATTTCACATCTTGCATTTAAGTGCCCAAGGACACTTTCTTTATTGGAAAGTGCCGTATGTTACTTTGAAAGTGCAGGGGGTGTGTTACAGAACTGTAAGCACTGTAACACACCCCGTAGCACTGATTCAGTATCCGTGTACACAGCTCCCCCTCAGTAGTGGGCCTTCATTAATATGCAAGGTGCACTGCCGAGAGGGAGATGCAGACAAGGACATCATTCACTCCTTGTAGGAATAACACTATTGCTACTTATAGTTTATTAAATCTGGGGGATTGTTTTTTGCGTGGGGGGCTTGACCCCAATTATATACTAACTCCAGGATCACACAATCCCATGGAAAGGGTATATTCCCCTACCCAGGGATTGTTGATATTACACACCTGTCAACTATCTGCATAGTTGACCAAATACAGTTGATTAAACAGATGTTGACTAAACCAATGGACTTTTGCCATTTAAATGTTTTCCCTTAAGTTATTGTGCTATATTTTTAGCAATGTTCTGCATACTGACTTTGTTGTGTCTGCCTCTAAAAAAAGGCACAGTAGTCTAGTCACTGACAAAAGACAGATCATTTCAGATCTAATTGTCCTGGGGAAATCTACAAACAAAACGGCAAGGAGAATGAAGCTATTGGAGACCCAAATACTGGCTGACTGCTTTGATGATTACATTTTTTTTCAGTTAATCTAAATATTGTGAACTGGGCTAACCTGCCCTGAGCTGGTGGACTATCACTTAACTGAAATATCTATTTGTTGAATATGTATTCATCGAACTCTAAACGTCAAAATTCATTGCAGTGAATCAGTAATTGGATCAGCCCATGCTCCTTGCCATCTTAGTACTCTTTTCTATTCCCTTCTTCCCCCACTCTTAATAGACTTTCTCTTGATATATCCAACTTTATTTCCTGCTTTAACTACTTTCTAGTCTCACCTCTCTTTAATTCCTTAACTTTATAATGTCTTTTCTTTATATTCTTGCACTAACCTTTATTTATCCCAGAATTTATGACTGAAATTTTACTATCTAGTTCTCCTGCCAGAAAGAGTATATGGCTTTTATGACCTATTACTTAGTTTGTTATATATTTTTCATGCATCACTATGTAACATACATATTAAGAACTCTCTTCTATCTTGCATATAATGTATGGTCAACTTTATTGCTTGCCTTATATTTTGATTATTTTCTTTTATTGTATTCACATAGTGTGCTACTTTGTTATTGTCTTAATATTTATAACCATTGTTCAATTTTTTAATTTTGTTTAATGTGTACTGTGGAGCTTTTCTCCCTGGGCCTCCGCTGAAAATGGGCCCATACCCAATCAGAATTTCTGGTAAATAAATATACAAATAAATAAGTTGAGTGTCAGTTAAAGCTGTTGGTGGAGGAGATGAATGGCAAAGCTTAAGCTTGTTCATAATCCATTGGGATGTTTTCCATGATGGCCTATGCACTCGCCCCCATGATATATGTGGGTGTGTCTGAGGGGCAGGCATGCAATGGGGATGATGTGGCTTATTACTCCACCTCTGCAGCAGTTCAGTCATGTCCACTCCCTGCTTCCTCTTTTGGGCCATGCCTCCTACAAAGCAATATCCTAGCCTCCACCAGGGATCTTCACAGCAGGTGCCCATCCCTCACTGTTGCTCTGTCAGTCACTTGAGCTGCTAATTGAACTTGGGTGTCCTGGGCCATAGTCAGGGGTTTATCCCTGTATGTCACTAGAGTGGCGCACCTATCACTGAGGGGGCAGTAGGGTGTGTGTGTTTGTGCTCACACTGTCCATAGTAAATGCCTTTGTGGTGACTGTGGAAAATGCAGAGTTGCTGATCATGTCACAAGGAGACATGACATACAATACAATGACCCATTGCATGCCAACCCAATGGATGCTAATGGGCATGTGCAGCAATTCAAAGCTCAAAGAAAAACTCATATCCTCCTCCGAATGACAGCACCACTCCAGATAAGTTCACTCCATGCCCAGGGTATAAAGAAGACATAGAGCTTTTGCCCAGATGGCAAAAACAGGTCAGCTGAGATGGTCATAGAAGGAATAAAAGAATGGAGAGACAGAAAAAAAAATTATGGCCTAGTACTACTGTAACTTGCCAGCAGGAAAATTGCCTACTCAATACTGAGAGAGAAATGTGACAAAAAAATGCTTGAAAATGTATGCTAGGGTGGATTTCAAAGTTTTCTAATTTAAGGAGAAGCAGTAACACCAGGAATATATTATGTTCTGTCACAATATCTAAGTTTTGTATTTAGCAGGATTATTTTAAGAGGCATCTAGAAATATAATGGATGCAAAGAGTAGATGATGTTATGAAAACATACTATATCCTTATTGACTAAAATGCTATTTTTTTAAGACTATAACCAAATATATAAGTCACAGTATATTATTATATCACTCTGGATATTGGTAACTACTGGAAATGTCAAGAAGCGCTACAACAAGCTCCACAATATGTAGACTAAATGGCTGAAAGAAAGGACATACATGTAATAAGTCCAAGATGCTATTTCTTGGAACATTTCCTTTTCTCCGAGGTATGGCAATCTCAGAGTTGGTATATATAAGTTCAGGGATGGGATTTAAGGGGAAGAGTGATTTTTGAGATTCGTTCTTCTGTGCTTTTGTTCTTTTTTTGGGAGGGTTTGTTGGCATTTGGCATTTCAAGCACCGGCATTTCAGTAGGGAATCCTGAATATCTAGATTACAAATATAATAAAGATTATTCACTCTGCACATCATATTTCTGACTACAACTGTAATTTGCTAAACGAATTCCAAATAGCTTTCAGTACCACTTTTCTTCTAAGTACTCTAATTTTCAGTGTGCTAAAACATGGTCACAGCCCCACTTTAAGAGTGAAACTACCTTTACAAGACAACCCTTATGTACTCAGAAGTAGACATGACGATAGTTTCTCTCTAGTACACCCTCCATTTAAAACTAC
This sequence comes from Protopterus annectens, assembly GCF_019279795.1. Classification (NCBI taxonomy): domain Eukaryota; kingdom Metazoa; phylum Chordata; order Ceratodontiformes; family Protopteridae; genus Protopterus; species Protopterus annectens. The sequence continues at coordinate 278,171,428 of NC_056734.1, forward strand.
TGTAGTTGAAACAGCTTCCTGTACACTTGGACCCAATACCTGGAAGCACCTGCCTACAGACATCCAAAATCTAAGAAACCATTGAAAGCTTCAAAGATACACTTAAAGAATAACTCTTTACTAAATCTACCTGCAACTGCTACAATGGCAATAGTTAGGTAATTCATCATCCCATATAATGAATAACATAATACATTAAAAAAAAACTGAGTTTAGGTATTTATGATTGCATTGTGTTTTATGCATATGCTAGCTTTTATTTTATTATATATATATATATATATATATATATATATATATATATATATATATATATATATAAAATAAAAGCTAGCATATGCATAAAATACAATGCAATCATAAATACATAAACTCCTGTATGCATGTCATATATTTGCATAAGATGCTACATTAAGAGCCTGATAAAAGTTTTTTAATATATTCTATTATTCATGGTGTGATGACCCACCACTGGACCAGTAATCTAGGAACCTCAATACTCATTACTGGCAGCAGTGGGAGATGTACACTGGGAGGATGACAAGTACACTCACAGTATTTCCAGATGCAGTTCTCTGCATCAAGTGCAATTTCCCTTAAGAGCACACAGAGACCACAGTCAGTCCAGGGCTGGTTTCTCCCTCTTTTTTCAGATCCCCAATGAGACTCCCCACTGGCACAGCTACAGAGATGAGATCTCAGCTGAGTGGCAAATCCAAGCTCTCCAGCACCCTTTTTATCCAACCAGTGGTTCGTGTCCCTGCCCAAGTAGCTGACACAGACATTTTCTGAGGTTTGAGTTATACACACACACACACACACACACACACACACACACACACACACACACCTGGGAAAGCCTGGCACAAGTTTACTAATTATTCCCCCTTTTGACCAGACTATAAGGTAGTTATCACTGCCACCAGCCAAATCTTATCAGCTACTTTAAGGCCCTCAGCAAAGGGTGCCCAATCTTACTGTGTAATATTAATACAAATGGTAGTTTGACCAAGAGCAAGGCTATTAGGAGTGGCCCATACAGTGCCACCAAATAAATATGCAAGTACTCTCAGAACTTAAATATTTCTAAGAAGATCAGCCACAATGAAAGGTTTAAATACATTTAATAATAAATAGTAAAAGAACAAGAGAATATTGAATATATATTTACATTGACATCAGAGTTCAAAAATCACAGGAAATATTTAAAGTAATATTGCAGGACAGTCTCAAATAAATAAAGAAAAATATATAAACTAAGCTTTGCTATATTCCTGACCATATCTAAAAGAGTTACTATACTCTTGAAACTTACTTACAGAGCAAAGCAGATTTGTGAATGGATCTTCTAGCCGTTGTCAGGTCAAATACAGAATCCAGAATGCTGTGTCTCTCTAAGAGTGTTCTCAAATTAATATCTCAAATATTACTGCTGGGATAACTTACAGAATGACATAAATTCTTGTCATCTGAATCCTAGTTCCCAGGCCAGAAACAACCATTGATAGCAGTTGGCTGTTAAAATGTATACATTTAAAAAGTTACAGTAGTGCATGTACATTTCTGTTCTTTTCCAGTAGGGTACACTGTAGTTACATTTCAAATAGTATTCTGCGAGTACCTTGAAGCAGTTTGATATACACATGACATGCAGTTCTAATACATTTGTAACACAAGCATCTTATCTACACCATGTTGATATTCACAAATGACATATGATTATTTACAAAATTTCAGATAGCTGGGCTGGCAGTATTTCCCTTTGTCACAATGATATGCAATGAGAAAATATGCACACACACACACACACACACACACACACACACACACACACACACACACACACACATATATATATATATATATGTGTGTGTGTGTGTGTGTGTGTGTGTGTGTGTGTGTGTGTGTGTGTGTGTGTGTGTGTATCTATCTATATATATATATATATATATATATATATATATATATATATATGAGTCTACTTTGTTTCATTGAAAGCTCATTTCACTAAAATTGAATTCACCCTGAACAAATCATTGAAAGCTCAAATTACTGAAAACTCATTTCACCGAATCTCATTTCACTGAAGTGAAGTACTGGCAATGTGTAGAGTACTGTAAGGCAAGTAAAATGTATATGCCCTTTTACCCACCGTAGTGCAATCCTGGATTTAGTATATATAGTTAGGGGAGGTGTGGGGGGCACATCCCCCACATTGGGGGGGGGTGCAGGGGGCATAGCCCCCCACCTAGTTTGGTTTTATATTATATTTCACTGAAAGCTTCAAAACAATAAATTTCAAACCATAGACATGCATACTTACAAAACCAATGAATAACTCTTTCCAGAAGACAATATATACACAAACTAAGTGGGGGCTGTGCCCCCACACCCTCCTAAATATATATACAACTCCAGGATTGCACTCCAGTGGGGAAAAGGGCACATACCTTTTACTTGCCTTACAGTACTCTACACAGTGCCAGTACTTCACTTCAGTAAAATGAGATTTGGTGAAATGAGTTTTCAGTAATTTGAGCTTTCAACGATTTGTTTAGGGTGAATTCAAATTCAGTGAAATATATATATATATATATATATATATATATATATATATATATATATATATATATGGATTCACTTTAGAAGCTTGAAATACTGAAATCTCGAAATTCAGTATTTCGAGTCCATAAAGTAGAATCCTGAAAAGAATGAAACCTCAGAAGTGCGAAATTCAAAACCTCGCATACCAGAGATTTTGAATTAGCGCTTCTGGTGTTTCGCTGTGGTTATGGATTCGGGTAAGTGTTTATGTGTTAAGAGTTTTGGGTAGGGGCTGTGGTGTGTGTTGTGTGTTTTGTTGCTGTGATGTGTGTGTGAGGAGAATGTATCTTGTATGGTGGTGTTTTGTGTGTTTTTCTATGTAATGCGACCTCAAAGTTAGAATATTTAAGTAGGGCTGTGTGGGGGGTGCACGGGGGCTTGCCCCCCTGTTTTTATGTAGGACAGAGCTTGTGTTTGTGTTTGGGGAGGAAGGTGTGTGTTTGTGTAAAGTAGAGGCGCTAATTCAAAATCTCCGGTATGCAAGATTTTGAATTTCGCTTTTCTAAGGTTTCATTCTTTTCAGGTTTCTAATTTATAGCCTCGACATACTAAATTTCGATATTTCAGTATTTTGAGGATATAAAGTGAATCCATGTATATATATATATATATATATATATATATATATATATATATATATATATCTATATATATATATATTTCATCATTGCACTCTGACTGCACCTTTTATTGTTACCTTATTAGCATTCAATCTTAGTATGTTCTGAATTTTACTGTGTACTCACTTGGAAGATAATGTTGATCGAAAAACTGTGATGTATTTTCTGGTCATTGAGCTCAGGTCATGGATGAAAAGGGTCAATCACTTAAATGGTGAAAAATTGTAGATAAATAAATACCAATGATAGGGTTAAGAGTTAGTTCCAGATATTTGTATTGGCAGGCTATCTTTAGAGTAATGTTTCCTGGTGTCATAATTTTTTAAGGGAGCAGTGCTTGCAAGTTTATTTGGAGCTCCAAATTTCAGAATGGTCGTTTTGCCATCAAAGGTTCATCGGTGTTTACTAGGTTAACGACCACTGGGCCTTTACAAGCCCAGCCATGCAACCTAAATATTTCCAATTAGTTATTTTTGCTTTAGAGGTTATTTTAAGGGGTATATGTTAGCTAGAGAATGATTCAACTACTGCATCTGTCCATCAGAGTTGCAATTGCCAGACCAGGAATGAATTTCCTGTTTCCCATCTAGTGGTCTAGGTAATACTTAAGTATGGTTAGAGAAGGACTCTGCTTCATATGGATGGGGAACCTTTTCAGAGAATGTGAATTCTCTAGACACATACCTGTCCCTCCAACATGTTCTATTTATATCTTTAAAAAAATTTAAGTCCTTGGAGCTAGTAGTTCTGATGCTGTTCATTTTGGAGATATGCAAAAGGTCCATCAAAGTGCAGTCCAAGGATGCCTTGTATGCCAGGCAAAGATCTCCTCTCAACAGTCTGCAGGAAACAGAGTACAGAGATAGGTCTTTGAGACGATCTGCATAGGACCTTTTGTTCATGCCCTGTATACTTTTTGTGATGAACTAGTGAGGATATTCCAGCTGTTGAATGTGCCTGGTCAGGTACATACAGAAGAGGGCATTATACTCAATGGTAAGTCTGATGAAGGCTGAATAAAGTGACACAATGACCTCCCAGGACCTAGATGCCATGCCCTTTCTTATAAACTGAGTGACTACCTTAGACACGTTAATCAAAAATCAGGTTACTATCTACATGTGTCCTCAAGTCCCAGACTACTGGGTCTAGTCTTAGGGGTGTTTTATCAATAAGGTAGCTTCCCAGGGTTGCTGACTTCCCAAAAGGTACTATTATGCATTTCTTGGCATTACACTTTAAGCCGTGGCTTTGGCACAAATCATTTGTCTGTATTAGACCTTCCTGCAAGATGATTGGGTTTTGGGGGGATTCAATGACTACTCCTAGTTTGCAATCATCTTCAAACTTGGTCAGCCAGAGGCCCTTGACTTCTGCAAAGTAGGTGCCAAAGAGTAGCAGAACCAGCATGGAGCCCTGAGGGAGACCACTGGTAACAGGCCTTTTAGTGAATGTGGTCTCCACAGTCCTAACTTTTTTGGGTCCTATCTATGAGCCAATTGGCTATCTAATGCATTACATAGGGTGTTATGCCTAATTCCATAAGTTTATTAACAATACCAAAATAGAGTGTTGTATCAAATGTCTTAGTCAGGTCAAGGCAGGTAGTATACACTGTTTTACCCTCAACCATTGTCTTGGTGACATTTTCAAAGATGTCCACCAGGTTTAGCATGCATGACATACCCTTGATGAAACCTAACTTAGTTGGATCTAATATCTGAAGGTTTCTTATGTCATTATTAATCATTTCTATGATTATTATTTCCATGGTTTTGTTAATCAGACTAATTGGTCTGTAGTTTCCAGACTCCATTGAGGGTATGCCCTTGTGCAGCTGGATAACTATTGCAGTCCTCCATTCACATGACACAAATCTTTATTGTTATTAAGTTTTCACCTAACCAATGGGATTTCACAGTAAAGACATTTTTCATAAAGAGCTGCAATTCCTGAGTTGTGCTTCATGAAATATAAAGGATCAGAAAAAAACAGTAGAAGGAGACCACCACAATGTAATACAAAAGTATAAAACTATTTTATTGGTAGAAAACAAACGCTTTCACGTGTATCCAACATGCTTCCTCAGGTTTTAACATTAATAGTCAAAAAAGGTTATATATATATACTTGTTCATCATCTAATTAATAGGCTAATAAGCAAGTTAAGCAAACTACTAAACTCAATTAGGATAATACAATCAATCAAATGTTAATCCTATTACAAGCCCAGTCCAAAGCAATTCATTCAACTCACTAAAACATATGCTATTTTTCATATTTATAAGATGTTCAAAAAGCATTAATTAATTCAAATAAAAGAAAACTAACTAATAAAAATACAAATAAATAAATACTAAAAACTAAAACTAAAACAAAAATGGGCAACATGTAATATATCAGTAAACAAATAAACCATTAGCTCTGAATAAGAGCAAATTGATAAATAGACATAAAAATATCAATATGAATACTATTGTGATTATATTTAATTACGTGCTATTAAGACAGGTTTAATACTAATGTATTGATTAAGGCCTGGTTCAAGGTGAGCCCTCATCTTCAAAATCCAGTTTAGCTCAACCATCTCCAGATAGTTCATTTTGTCACCCCCCCCCCCCCCATTTATTTATGCCTACAACCTGTAGAACTCGAAACTTAAAAGCATGGCCTGGATGTACATCCACATGCTTAGCTAAAGCATTACTTAAATTCTTTTTCCTTATATCATAAGTATGATTATATATTCGATCTCTCAATCTTCTTGATGTCATACCTACATAGAAGGCCGTGCATTCTACACAGGTGGCTAAATATATTAAGTTTACAGTCTCACAAGTAGCATAAAAACTAGGAGTGAAGGTATAATCAATATGGGGGTGGGTGAACTGGTGATCTTTGGCTATAAATTTACACATACTACATCTATTACACGGAAAAGTGCCATATTCCAGGGCTTGTCTACTTATGCTATTAGCTAATAAATTGGTTTGTCAATACACAAGAGTCTTTTCAGATTTTTACTATTTCTATATCCAAATTTAGGAACTTCTCCTACTAACTGACAACATTTATGATCTGTGAGTAGTATATTCCAATTTTTCCTAATGATATTTGTAATATATCTAATATCACTAGTGCATCTGGTTGTAAAAGTCAACTTAGTTGAATTGTAGTTGGCCCTACTTTTATGATTGTTTCTAGGGTACCTACTGATTTTAAGGCCTTCTGTATCTAATACCAAATGTTTAACATCCTGTATTAAATAGGCTGTATAACCTCTTTCCTGAAATAACTTTTCCATAAGGTCTAACTGTAAATTCCTATCAGCATCACTTCTACATAATCGAATAGTTCTCATAAATTGACTTTTCACAATATTTGAAAACACAAAACGTGGATGCATGCTATTGTAATGTAATAAAGAATTCTTCCAACACCGTTTCTAGTATAAATTAGTTGAAATCAAGCCATCTATGTTTCTAGAGATAGTAATATCTAAAAAATCTAGCTTAACTGGAGATGCTTCCATGGTGAACTTTAGAAAGTGGGTGGTAGACTCTAAGTAAAGAACCAATTCTTTCAAAGAGTCCAGACTTCCATTCCATATAATTAGTATATCATCCATGAAATGTCTGTACAGCCGGACGTGTTTAAAGAATTCACTGCCAAACAAGTATGTGCTCTCCCATTGATACAAAACCAAATTCGCATAAGAGTTTGCACATGGGGTGCCCATAGCGACACCCCAAACCTGCGCATAAATAGCATCACGATACATGAATAGATTATTATTAAGTACTAAATCCAGGAGCGTGCAAGTAACTAACTGTGAATCACTATCTGATCCTCCCATTTTAAGTAGTAATTCCCTAATGGCTTCTAATCTATAGTCATTAGGAATCACCGTAAATAGGTTCCTAACATCTAAAGAAGCCAAAATAAGAGAAGAGGGAAGCCTATCTTTCTCTGTTAAATTCCCTAAATCATCCAGTAATTGATACGTATCCTTTAATATAGTTGGAATGCTCCTAGCTATAGATCCCAGAATTGACTCCAAATAATGGGAAATATTTTCAGTTACCCACCCCGCTCCTGACACTATAGGTCAAATAGGAGAAGGAAAAGTGTCTTTATGTATCTTAGGGAGGCCTTTAATTAGTGGCACTAAGGGAAACTTCACTAATAGATATTCATAAAATTCTTTAGTTACCTGTCTACACATCAAAAGATCATAAAGAGTATCATGAACATTTCTTACTACTTCAACAAGGGCATCATGCTCAATCAAACGGTATGTATTAACATCATTTAACATATTTGTCATCATCTCATGATACATACAAGAGTTCAATAACACAATACCCCCCCCCTTTATCAGCTGGTTGAATAATTATGCCACTATCATTGGAAAAATCATGAAGTGAACACCATTCGTTCACATCTAAATTGTGGTATAAACTCTTACAGGAGATATCTGAAAAATACTTGTAAACGTCCCGCTCACATACTTGAACAAAACATTCTACATTGGAAGGGAAAACAGGTGTAAAAGTACTTTTATGCTTGAAATGGTTCTCTAGAACTGTCCCATTTACATCTTTAAACAATAACTTTAAAGATAAGTTTCGTGCAAAAAGTCGTAGGTCAGTCAAAACCTCAGAGAGGTTATTGCTTTGTGCAGGAATAAACGAAAGACCTCTATTCAATAGGGTCACTTCACTAGAGCTCAATGTATGGCTCGATAGATTAAATATAAGCTTTTTCAGTTCCTGTTTCTTCTCCTTACCTCCATGGTCTCGCCTGAAAATTTCCTTTTTCGTCTTCCCCGACTGCTGGACCTCGCTTGTGGCTTGATGCGATATTGTATTGGAAGCGACAAAAAAACATTAGCGTCTTTCCCCGGTGCCATTTTTGGTCTGGCACCATTTCTGTTAAAAGAAAGTTGCTCCTCTAGGGCTTGTTGGTTGGGCGGTGGAGTTTCTGTTACTGATAGAGCGTCACTTATCATATCTCCACCTAGTAACGTGGTTTCCATGCTAGTAGTGTTCAAATTTTCTTGTGTCGCCACTCTTACAGGATTTAAAGAAGGCGTTTCAAGGACCTGTGGCTCACCATCAACCTTATTGTAATTGTCTGGCAGATGTTCATTAACTTGATAATTGGCTTTCGGCCATACAAAGACCTGGCCAGATAAAAAATCCCTATAGTCTCTTTGCAATTTTTTGGATTTTATCTGTTGTAATTTATCGCTATATGTCATAACCTGTACATACATAGTGTCTAATTTCTTCTCATAGATTTCACCCTTATACAGATTAACTAGATCTCTATGTAGAGTCTCTGTTTTATTGGTAAGTTCATTTTCAATGGGTAAAAAATAATCTATGAGTAGTTTCATGTATTGATTGCTCAAGTCCAGGTTGAGTTGTTGCCATTTCTTCAACAACTCTGGGTGGCTATCCCCATATGTCGGCATACATAAAACCCTCATGCCTCGTGGTACTATATGGAAATGGAGACATGCTTCCATATGTCTCCTTTGCCAGATTAATCTATGGAGTTTATATAAATCATTTTCAAGTACTCGTAGGTTATCATAAAATTCACTGAGATTCACCACAGTACCTGTTGAATTAGGCATGTTGGGTTGAAATAAATCCATACTTAACAAGGGATTAACCTGTTGCTGTAGAATGTTGCTCCACTTTCTGTTGGGGCTCCTTGTTCCAGGATTATAATCAAGTTCCACCACTGGAGTTTCCATCGTGAGTTGTGCTTCATGAAATATAAAGGATGATGTTGTCATTGTAGAGGGTGATATTTCTGGGAGGCATAATTTTAGCACCAATACTTGTGGGTTTCCAGCTTTTTGGTTATATAGTAGTTTTCCAGGAGTTTGGTAACTGGGCATATTATAGTGAAAGTGTGATAATCAACACTGGAATATAGTAAATGTTTTGAGAAATGGAATGATGAGTGAATTCTTGAAATGTTTGGGAATGATGCCTATTATAATAGATGAATCAAATATGTGTGCCAGCAATTTGGTTTGCAGTTTTCAGCAAAGTCTGAGAAAAGCTGGAGAGATTCTGTTTGGGTTCAGTTTGCTTTATACATTTAATCTTTCTAAACATTTCCTTGATGTTTTTTTGCCTAAAATAGAAGGTTGGTGAGAGATAGGAGGAAGTTTGTGCGTCTGGGTAATTTATCCCTGGAACATGCTGCAGTGATGAATTTGAGTAATATTGGATGTCATTGGATAATTGGCATGCTAAAAGTGGAATAACAGGGATGCATATCATATATTTACAAACTGAGGGCTCTAAAATATTATTGGATTGTTATTTAGGGAGTCTTTGAAGCTGTCACATGAGTTTCTTGAAAAAATTATGGTTAGCAGCTTTGGATACTAATTATGTTCTTAGGCAGACAGGTTTTGCTTTCTTCACTGGCAGCTTGCATGATATTTTAAATGATGGGAAGTGGGAATAGTAATGCCAGATTTTGGAATTCTTCTATTGTTTTTGGGTTGTCCCTCTGTTTCATCACTGCTTTTTATTCCAGGTGAAAGTCACAGGCAGTGGTACCCCCCGACTGCCTTTATGGAGACTGGTAAGTGTTTACTGATACCCTATTTATGATTATGTTACAATGTTTTGGTGACTCTTTAGACTTGAGCCAGATAAATTGGAGACAAGTCACAGTACTGTAGGCTTGCGTGGATTTCATCTGCTTTGTTTTTTACTACATTTCTAGGTATGAAGATTGGAGGGGTGTTTGGGATTTTGAAAAATAAAACAGCTTTATGTGGGTAATGCTCACTTAAGCTGTTGATGAGGCATTTATACTGTAAATTTTATGATACATGTGAGCTTTCATCAAGTCTAAAGGGATTAAATGCCTGTGTTAGAAGTTGGTCTTGTAGGTTTATCTACTAGCTGAAACAGATTGTACTTAGAGAGGAACTGATCACCCTGACTATGTTTGTCTGTAACATATCTGATGTTAAAATTTCCTAGAAAGGTTGTGATCTAGTGGTTAGTTTTTGAGATGATGTCAGTTAATATAGCCTGGAAGATTGCTTGAGAGGAAGCCAAGTGATTTGTAAAGCATAATATGATAAGCATAAACAGCCGTATGTAACATTTTTCAACTTAGCATTAGAATAGGAAAGTGATTTATTCTAAATGCTCTAGATGACTTTTCTTCTTCTAAATAAGTTAACTGCTAGATTGTCTAGGTAATTCTACATCTAAACTTCCAGTTTTGCTGAATGTGTACTCTGATAATAGTTCTAAATATGTTTAGAGAGTGGTTTCCTCATGAGCCGAAAGAAAAAACAAATTTCAGATCTGAGAGTGATAATGATTATTTTCTGGACTAGCATCTTTGTTGAATCTATACCACAGCAGACTTATTCCAGGCTGTTGGCCAGCCAGGAGGACAGGTTAGTAAACCACTCTCAGCAGAAGTATATTAAGTTTGGAAGGAGTATGGTGCTTGCTCCCTTGGCACAAGCCTCAGTGATTAACAAGATTTAGGTCCTGCTTACCTTACCAATATTGTGTTCTTCTTTTCCTCAGCATTGATATGTGATTACATCTCAGCTTTTCATCATTAAATCTCATTTTTGTCATAAAGAACTTCACCTATGTTTTTATACCGAAGTATTTTACTTTTGTTATAATCTTTTTGCCTTTGTTTTATTTTTGTGATTTTTATCAGACTTGTGCATTTTTATTCAACTGAATTATTTTACTCTTGCTTCTGCAGTATCTGTATAGCTGGCTGACCAGTTGCCTAGGTATTTGTCTATTTATAAAGTTAATGTAGAGTATTTTATAGTGGTTAGGTCCAAAGCGACAAATGTGCAGGTATTACATATGGGTATCACCTTGGCATGTGTGACCAAACAAGAATATAATACCAAGTAGTTTGACATCTAAAACAACTATGGCATATATTTATTGCTGAATAACACATTATGTCATTATTATAGCATGTTAAATGAGGCAGCATATATCTTAAAAGTGTGCTAGTATTTTAAGCAATTTATGATAGCTTAAATGTGGTCCGAGTCTAACTTACTGCCTCAGGGTTTTGTTCCAACTGCCTACTTCCTTTTCAGTATAAAAAGTAATTATTATACTATACCTTTAAACAGTTCAGTTGTGATGACCAATTCACAAATTGTTAGTTTTATTCTGTGTTAAAGCCATCTCTAAGCAATTACAAAGTTGTTCATCCTTACTGGTTGCATATGCTAAATCCAGGTTATTACTCGGTCTTCTTTATTAATCTTCTTTATATTGTTTCTAATCCATTCATCTTCCTTTACAAGGGATTCTCATTTAATTCTGACTATCATGTTGAATACAAATATGAACATTTCTGGTATTCCATTTAATAAAATATAATATTTCCCCAATGATTTGTTAGCATTTTCATGATGCCATATAGTAAACCAAGAAAGGGGTTTAAGATATTTTTATTAAAATGCTATGAAACAGAAGCAATGTTTATATGGACAGGTAGATTTATTATTTAATAAACAAACAAGCATAGACTGTAAATCATTCTAATTAAAAAAAAAAAAAAACAAGCAAACATACTAATACACAAAAATATATGAAAAAATAATTCACCTAAACCAATGCCATGGTTGCAGTAATATAATTAATCCAGTAAGCTATTTAGAATTAAACTACAGAGCAGAAACAAACCCACGAACAGTTGTTCATTACCCCACCATCAGTCACAAAGTATCCTACAAAACTATACGGTTTTCAACCCAAATTCACAGTTTCTCTTTTTTCACATTTGTACATTTGAAGTGCACTAGATAGTATTTAATTATCCAAACTCTAAGGTCCTATATGTTCATGTTACAAATAATATTGTATACAAACTTGCCATAATACATACTTGACTGCCACCTTAACAACACCTAAGTGTCATCCTCAGATAATCTGTTATTGCTGTACATAGCCCACACATCGTCATCACACAATCTACTTCTCTTTCTCACACTAAACTCATTCTTGAAATGCATCCTTATCAGCTTAACAAATGTATATTGCAGATACGTGGTGTTTCTAACTCCTTTACAGACCCAGTTCTTAGGTGATACCTTTTATCCACACTGCAGTCTTTGCATGTACAGATGTTCATAAAGCAACCCCAAGATACACAAGTATTCTAATATTTAACAGTGTACCAGCACCAACATTATATAATCTTTTTCTTATAATCACCACATTTTTTCCACCTGCCTTTCTCATACATCTATCTTATTGACTTATCTCAGTCCAAAACATTAAAATCCCAAATCTCTTAGTTTTTTTTTCATGGCTTCAAGACACACATACTTACATCTGCTTTTAAGAAAATGCATCCGTTCTTACCATAACTCTGTAAATCTTTTACTTTCCTACACTTCATACTCATGTATTAGGTTACCAAAAATAGCTTTCATGAAATCCACAACATTCATTATACCAAATCCACTTACTCTGTACTCATTTACATTAAACAACAGTGACTAGATTTAATCTTGATCCAACAAAAGAAAAAAAAGTCTTCTACAAGCATTATTTCACATATTCATTGTAACTTAATGTTTTCAGTCATATACAATAATTTCAATGGCACAAAATACTTAAAAACATGACACATATACCTCTTCTACTCTGGTTTATCCAGTGTTCATCCATTCATCCATCCGTCCATCCACAACCCCTTTTTCCTATTTTTGCACAGTCATCTAGAGCTAAAGTTTGTACCACTGAGCGGCTATACCTTCAATAAATTAATTTTCTTTTGTCTATTGTCTATCACAAATTCTAGTTTACTTCTACTTTCTCCAACACTGAAATACAAAATCCAACATCTTAATGTCATATTCTCATCTTATATAGAAAACCTGCACCTCATTTACATCCATACAAAAACCTTTGCTTTCAGCATCATTAGTATGTTCAAAGGTCTTTTTACTTCTGCCACTAAGTCCCATTAATCAGAATGTGTTGGCCAGTGGTCTATAGTAAATCACCGAATGTTCACATTGTTGAATGACATTTCATTGGAAATACCATTCATTAAACCCCCCACACCCCCAACTCAGAAATCGCACTACTGTGGAGAAAAGGCCAACGTCCTGATCCCTACCATAATGCATTCTCATTCAGCAAGGTTTGAAGAATGGCATGCTCAATGAAATGCTGTTCAAAATGCCGTTCGATGATGCCATGATGTAATAATAGGGACCCTGTTCACCAGGGTTGACCACTGATCAATCTAGACACATTTCAGGATCTTCTTAAAACAATAACGGAGAATTGTAAGTTACAGAGCAAGTCATGTCAGATTATAAGAGAAATACAAATAATAAAGTATGAGTGAGATGAATACTACAGTTCAGTATTGCAAGCTTATATTAAGTAAATTTATCCATGTTAAAAAAGAATAAAGACATAAAATATAAAAGATCTGTGAGCATTCAGAAGCAATGTAGCTGGAACACTGGCATGTCCTTAAAGTGGCATTTGCTTATTTCCCACAGTTTTCCCTCTAAGATGTTTAAGGAATTGCATAGTGGAGCCTCTGGTTGGCCGCTGATCTTTGTGTTATTTTTGCCTATTTGGCTTTTCTGTGTAACCTTTTTACTTGTTGTTTTGTACTCATAAATTGACTTATAATAGATGCCCATAAGGGAGGTTAATAGCATCCCTTCCAAGGATTAGCCACATTCTCTAAACAGCTCTGCATTAATAAGTTAACTGCTGTATTGTTTGGTTACTTACAGATGTGGGGTTTAGGGGAGAGGGAATTTGTAAGCTTTGGCTATGTTAGCACTGGAGAGGAAGGTAGTTTTGGGAGATAATTGTAAGTGAGCTTGTAATAGATGATAACTCAGACAGAAAGCACTCATGTAATGTTTATGTTCTTGTAGCACTGACATCTTCAGGTTTTAGTAAGTGTTTATATAGTTTGTTTAGGAATAAACCTTCATCTTTCAACATACTCTCATCATCTGCACATGGTACAGCTTTCTCTCCTACATTATCTACTTTGTAATATTAATTATTATCATTTTCCTTGATGTCTCTCAACGTTCTGTTTTCCAAAAAATAAACAAAACAGAATTCTGTAGCATTTTCACAAAGCTACAAACTGTCTTAATCAATTTACAGCCATACCTTCTCCTTGCACTTTTTTCTATAAAATATTTATTGCCTTAATCAGTTTGTTCTGAAGACCATGCTTCCTCAATTCATCCTGTAACACATCATTCCTCACGTTATTGAAATCCTTTCATCTAAGGTCATGATGTAACTATGTACATTTCTGCACCTTCTAATTAAATACTTCCTCTAAAATTATTATATTTGTAACTTTCTTACAAGGAACTGTGTAAGTCTTTCAAGTAGTATAACTGAATCATGTTTGTATAATTTATGCAGCACTGCCCATGACACCAATTTGCATCTAATTCTACTTTAATCCCAAATTCCCTGTTATAATAGGCCTGCACAAGCAGCTTTATTTAAATAGCCCATGTTCCATTCTTTCATAATCTGGTTTAAAACAGGACACAGAACTCCACACAACTCATTTCAACAGCCCTCGTACACCAGCACCACTCCAAGAAACTATTCAATGCATCACTAAATATTTCTCTTCTTTACCTACTATTTTACTTTTTTGCCTATAAACTTCAAAATTTCACAACAAAATGTATTTTTCACTAGACTTTCATAGCTTATAGGCATTCCACCATTTCCTCATAATTCACATAAATATTCTTCCACAGTTTCTCGATTTCCTCATTCTGTTGCTCACTCTTTAGTCCATTCTTGTCTTACAGCCTATTCCTGTTTTAGCCTTAGTGTTTTCTGCAAATACACACCTCACACCTGCAGGTGGTATTGTTTCCTAAGACACTTTTCATCCAATACAAGTAGTTTACATATGTAAAGTTTAGAACATTTCCTCTTTAATTCAAACAGTTTCACCTTTTTTATCTAAACCTAGTTTTCTGCAGCTTCTGATCAGTAAACCCTTTTTAATTTAATCATTTGTTCTGTAATTATCCACAAAATTCAGTTCATGGTTGTAAGGGAGCTGGAATCTATCCTAGAACTTACTGGGTAGAAGGCAGAGGAAGCAATCCTGATAGTATCACAAACCCATCACAACTGATAGACAAACAGATAGACACCTACACACACACACACACACACACACACACACACACACACACACACACACACACACACACACACACACACACACACACACAACACTCCCATATATGGGCAGTTTGTAGAAATACAAGGTCAACTGAGCACATCTTTATGAGTGCGAGAAAACCCAGCAAAGGCCTATGTAGACACAAACAGAATGTATGGATGCCTCACAGAAAGCATGTCTGCTGAGAACCAAAGTAGAAAAAACAAGAATCTCAAGTCAGCAGTGCTATATGCTGTCCTACTGTACCTCTGAAGTGCAATAAACAATTATTCACAGATTTCCGTTTTACACATAGACAAATATGTACATTGCAGCATATTCTTCATTAAATATTCCTACCACTTCAAACATTCTTAGAGCCATCTATCAAAGTCATAACTTTGATAAGTAAATTATTTTGCAGAATGTTTTTGTCTTGTAACTAATCTGTGTGAAATCTGCTAGATCTTGTATCTTTATCTTCTTCCATTTTGTATTAACTGGGTAGGTGGACTGTTCAGCTGACTCTTTTCAGCCAACACCTACGCATAGAGATGACAGAATTTATAGAGCAAGCAGCAGTGTTATACGTACATGCATGCAATGAGAACACATACATACAATCCGGTTCATAGCCATTTCATAATGGTTACAATAACGTGAATAAGAAAGTCATCCACAATTCTATAACACCTAAATTAGAAACCCATTAATTAATTACAAGGGAAGGTTTTCAAGGTTATTGCTATATAATTCACACAATATTTACATCAGCTGGATGTTTTCAAAGTTATTGCTATATAATTCACACAATATTTACATCAGCTGGATCCTCCTAGTAAAGTTTTCAAAAAAAGTAATGTCATCCCTATAGACCAACATATACATGAGATTTATTAACCATTTTGCCTAAATTATTTTTATACATTTTCCATGAATATGTTCGCCTTCAGTTTAGCTTTGAAAACAGATGATGTTTCCTGTGTTTGAATGTTTTCCGGTATGTAATTCCAAGATGCTGGTCCAATTTTTGGAAAACACTTTCTCCTACAATTAGACCACAAGAAATGCATTGCCACTGTTATATCTCAAGGAGTATAATGTAGTTCTGACACTAATTTAGTGTGCAAGGTTGTGAAGTATTGTGATTTTAAGATTTTGTGTAGCAGGGAATCAGATAGAAGGGTAGTTCGGTTACTTACTGGCAGACAATTAAGTTTGTTTAGAAAATGGGACAAGTGAGTCAGTGGGCTTGCAAGGTAAGCAAAGCAACATATTTTATTGACAGTTTTCTGGATTAAGAAAGTGCTGTTGCTGTTGTACACTGAGAGAAATATAATAAGTCAAGAGTCCATATTCTAATCTGAGAACACGCATATTCCTTGCAATGGTTAGGCATGCTCACATAGCTCTTAACCTCTTACCTCCAAATCAAGGACAAATCCAGAAATAATCAGAGACAAAAGCCCCAAAAGAGGAACAGTTTTAAATATAATTAACTTGGAAAGCTGTCAGTACAAGAGATCATGAATTAACATGTATTTCCAAAAGAAAAGAAACTCATAACAATACTGATATTCATTATCTATTAAGTGTAATTCATCACATTTTCTGCCCAAATCACCAGTTTTAGGAGAGACACACCAACATTTATGCCAAAATAAGAGATGTGGATAGTTGAGAGGTGTAGGGCTTCATGACATAGGAGATGTGAGGGGATTTTGTATGATATTGCCTCAGTGAGCAGTATAAATGAAACTGAGGGATCAAGGTATTTTTGTTAGCCTAAAGAATTGTTGAGAATAAATTTAAAATTGCTTGTGTCCACGGGTGGCAGGACAGCATTATTTGATTGTTTCTGAGTTGGAGAACATAGCATCACATTTGATTATTTGCAGTTCACTGAACATGTTTTGTCCATGAGACATAAATCATTAACTGAAGTACACCTGTGCCTTTTTTCTAGTTCTTTTGTCTAGCCTGTCAGACTTGATTAGCAATATATCATCATTAACTAGTATTGGTCTAATTAAGGTATAGAGAGATATTATTAACAAATAGCAAAACAAAGCAGAATACCCTATGCTGACCCTTGTGGTACACTACAATTAATTTGTTCCTGTGTTAGATACGAGAAGAGGTCTGACTAACTTAGAGGGTTTGATTCTGTAAGTAACTCTTACTCTTAGACCAGATAACTGCATTAGGTCCAAAGTTCAACAGGTACATGATAATATCTCGACAGACATATATGCCAAGAGTCATAACATCAAAACCTTAAAGACTGAGGTTGGAAATGTCAACTTAAGGGGTTGGGGTAAATCTGGATTGTGTGATTGCTATAAAGCGGAGATTAAGAAATTGGCCCTTTCTCTGTTATAGTGTAATCCTGGATATATAATTAGCAGGGTATACGGGGGTTGGGGGGTGGGTTCAGGGAGCTTGTTCCCTGCAAAAAAAAAAAAAGTTTTTTTTTATTTTTGTCTTTGATGTTCTGACACTTGAAATTCAGGAGGCTGAACTCAAGACACGAATCCCATTCAGTTAGTGCAGCTTATTAAGTAGGAGGAAGTGGTTTAGTGTTGTGAAGGCTCTGGTCAGGTCTATGAACTGACCACCTGTAATATAGCTATTGTTTAGGTCATTACAGATGTTACTGGTTCCCATATTATGAACAATTTTACTTTTCAAAGATTATGAAATCCATGCGGTGGTGGTGCTGCGGTAGCGCTGTCGCCGCACAGTTAGACATTGCCCGATCAATTCTCAGTTAGAGCGTCTTCTGTGTGGCAACATGCGTGAATGGGCGTTCCTTCATTGAAGGTTGTGCATTAGGCCCGGCAAGCCAGCACATAAAAATCTACTGCCAATCATTAGCGGACCGGAGTTCCGCTGTGGCAACCCCTAACCAGGAAAAGCCGAAAGACACAAACAAATGAAATCCATGCTGAGCATCACTGAGCAAACTGAATTTATTTATACGCTGAAATATCTTGTTGTAAAATACGTTGGGGTACATCACAGTTAATTTGTACCTGTGTTAGATAAGAGAACAGCCAGACTGACTTGGAAGGTTTGATTCTGTTAGTAATTCTTAAACCAGATAATTATATTAGGTCCAAAAGGTATGATAATATATCAACAGACATATAAACATCAACAGTTATAATGTTGAAACACTAAAGACCTAACAAAAATGTTATTCAGTATAGCATCTGTAACAGAATATGAGGTGATCATAGTGTTGAGTGGGTTGTAGAGCCTGTTTGTTCATTGTGAAGGAGGCTGTATTTATTTATGTGATTCAACAGTTCCTTATAGATTATTTTTTCAAATATTTTTTGTTAAGGAGGATAGGTTAGCTATTGGCCTATAGTCTTTATATTCCTTGGGAAGGGAGTTTTTTGTAGTGGTATTATGATGGTTTGTTTGAATGGAGTAGGAAATTCTCCAATAGATAATGAGACATTGTAAATATGGGATACAGGTTTGGCAGTGAAAGCTGTAGACATTTTAAGGAAGAATGGATGAAGGTTACAGAATTTTGTATGTGATCTTAGGCTCATATTGAGCAGGGATTTGTTTTATTTGTTTGACTGAGAGTTATTAGAATTAGTTAGGAGTATAAGCTGCTAGCATGTATAACTGGCAGTCATTTATGGTTGAATTTGTAAGAGTGGTGGTACTTGTTTCGGGGACATTCCTAGTTATTTATTATGTTGCATTGTATCTCATGGATGAAGGTCCTAAAATTGTTGGTAAAGGTTTGGGAGATATTGGTAGTACTTGTAGGTATGTGTGTGTGTCCATGTGCATGTGTTGAATCAGTGAAGATCCCAGTTAGTAGAGCCAATTCCTTCCAAATTTTTTTTGTGGTTGGCAGAGAGTGCCACTTATCTTTTCCTAAGAAAGGAAGCTTTTGCTGTGTTAGTAACTATTCTAGCTTTTTCTTAGAGCTAGGTATTTTTTGTGAAGTTGCTCGTTTCTTTGTTCATAGGTTCATAGGTTGGTACTAGGCTATCAGCCCTAGGGCCTATACAAGCCTAGCCATAACAATTCCCTGGATATTTTTTCCTGCAATATTTACTTCCCTGGACCTCTGTCTAGCAGGGCGACTGATGTGATCCCCGGGGTGAATTTCCTATATCCCATCCAATCGTCAAGGTTCTTTTTGAAGAGGGCCAAGGAGGTGCTCTGCTTGACATGTATGGACAGTCTATTCCAGAGTATGGGGAGTCTCTGGGTCAGGAACCTATCCCTCCAGCATGTTTTGTTCATTGTGATGACAAGGTTTAGATTCTTGGAGCGTGTGGCTCTGAGGGATCGGGATTTCTTTAAGTGGAGCATGTCCAACAGCTCAGGTTTTGACATGGCCTTGTATGTTAAGCAGAGATCACCTCTGAGTAGACAATATGCCACAGATTACAGCTGGAGTTTTTTTAGACGGTCAGCATAGGGCATCTGCTTTAGGCCTGTGATTCTTTTAGTGAGGTATTTCTGTGGCCTTTCCAGCTGTTGCAGATGTCTTGTGAGGTACATACCAAATGGGGTGTTGTACTCTATAATGGGTCTAATGAGGGATGAGTACAGTGGGACAATGACCTCCTTTATTCTGGATGAAAAGCCCTTAGTGATGAGGTGTGCCACATAGAAGGATTTCCTGACTGTTATGGTGATGTGGTTATCAACGGTGAGACTACTGTCCACCTGTGTCCCCAAGTGTCTCATCACACTTTTGGTGTTTAGTGTACTGCCACCTATGTGGTAATTCATGGATACATGGTTTTTCCCAAAGGGGATAACTATACATTTCTTGGCATTGAGCTTGAGCCCATGGCTCTGGCACCAAGCATCTGTTTCTGTAAGGCCTTTTTGTAGAATATCCACATCATTTGGGGATTCAATAATGGCTCCCAGTTTGCAGTCATCTGCAAACATTTTGCCAGAGTCCCTTAGTGTTGGCCTGTACTTCAGAGAAGTAGATGCCAAACAAGAGCAGTCCCAGGACTAAAACCTGAGGTACTCCACTTGTCACTTGCCTGGAGCTGGATTTGGAGTCGGCTACTTTTACAGTCTGGGTTCTGTCAGTAAGCCAGTTGGCAACCCATCGAGTGACATAGGGATTTATGCCCAGCTTAGTAAGTTTATCTATGATTCCAGAGTGGGGGATGGTGTCAAAGGCTTAGCAAGGTCCAGATAGGCTGTGTGGACCACCTTACCCTCGTCCACAGCTCTGGAGACTGATTCAAAG
This sequence comes from Protopterus annectens, assembly GCF_019279795.1. Classification (NCBI taxonomy): domain Eukaryota; kingdom Metazoa; phylum Chordata; order Ceratodontiformes; family Protopteridae; genus Protopterus; species Protopterus annectens. The sequence goes on from NC_056734.1 coordinate 278,192,136, forward strand.
AAGTCAATCAGGCTCAGAAGACAAGATTGGCTCCTCACAAACCCAAACTGGGTGGGATCCAGTGTTTGAAGGTTGCCAATGTCTTTGTTTATAAGTTCCATGATAATACATTCCATGCCCTTGCAGATCAGGTTTGTCAGACTGATGGGACGGTAGTTCCTGTGATCCAAGGTGGACCCCCCCCCCCTTGTGGAGTGCGATAACTGTAGCTGTGTGCCACTCAGTGGGCATGAAGCCTGAGGTGAAGCTATGATTAAACATGACACTTAGGTGAGGTGCCAATTCATTTTGTAGTTCATGTAGTACACAGCCCAAGATGTCATCTGTGATTTGTTCCACACCTTGCACATTCTATCCCTTAATGCAAGAACAGCCATGTGCTTTCTCCAAGAAATGTTCATGAAGCCCACTTTATAGGTTCATAGGTTCATAGGTTCATACTAGGCTATCTGCCCAAGAGCATTTATAAGCCTAGCCATAGTTTTGTGGCTTACGCCACCCCTTAGTTTGGAGAAACTATGCCCATTATTTAGCTGTGCCTCTGTCGAGCAGTGACACTGAGGTAACCCCTGGGGTGTATCTGCGATCTCCCATCCATTGGTCAAGATTCCTCTTGAACAAGGCCAGCGAGGTGCTCTGCCTCATATAAACCGGGATTTTGTTCCACAGCATAGGGAGTCTTTGGGTGATGAATCTATCCCTCCAGCACGTCCTATTAATAACTGTGTCGAGGTTTAAGTCACCCGCCCTTGTGGCTCTGAGGGATCTAGATTTTTTGAGATGAAGCATATTCATCAAATCTGGGTTTGACATGGCCTTGTATGTCAGGCATAGGTCACCTCTGAGTAAGCGGTACGCAACTGAATATAACTGGAGTTCTTTCAGTCGTGCAGCATAAGACAGATTTTTGAGACCCTTTATCCTTTTGGTGAGGAACTTTTGTGGCCTCTCCAGCTGCTGCAAGTGTCGGGTCAGATACATTCGAATGGGGCATTGTACTCGATCATTGGTCTGATGAGTGATGAGTATAGGGAGACTATGACCTCCCCTGATCTAGATGTGAATCCCTTCATGATAAGGTGGGCAATGCAGAAGGTCTTCCTAACTACTTTAGCAATATGAGTGTCGAATGAAAGGCTACTGTCAACCTGGGTTCCCAGGTCCCTAATAACTTCTTCTGTGTTCAGGGGATTGCCACCTATATGGTAGCTAGGGGTAACCTTATTTTTCCCGAAGGGCATGACTATGCATTTCTTGGCATTTAACTTGAGGCCATGGCTCTGGCACCAGTTATCCGTATCTGTGAGACCCTTCTGAAGGATATCTGTGTCGGATGTGTTCTCAACTACGGCGCCCAGTTTGCAGTCATCTGCGAACTTTGTCAGCCATAACCCTCCTGTGTTTGCTTGTACTTCAGAAAAGTAGATGCCAAACAAGAGTGGGCCCAGGACTGAACCCTGTGGGACACCACTTGTGACAGGCTTAGAGTCTGACATGGCGCCAGCAACTCTGACCCTGTGGGTTCTGTCACTCAGCCAGTTTGCAACCCATCTTGTAATGTATGGGTTTACATTTAAGTTGATGAGTTTTTCAATGATACCCGAGTGGGGTATTGTATCGAAAGCCTTCGCCAGGTCTAGGTAGGCTGTATGGACTGCCTTTCCCTCGTCAATGGCCTTGGTGACTGTTTCAAAGTCAACCAAGTTTAAAAGGCATGATCTGCCTTTGACAAAGCCAAACTGGGTTGGATCCAAAGTCTGCAAATTCCCTATGTCTTTATTTATGAGATCCATTATGATCCTTTCCATGGCTTTGCAGATCAGGCTAGTCAAGCTAATGGGACGGTAATTTCCAGGGTCGGTGGAGGCACCGCCTTTGTGGAGTGGGACCACAGTCGCTGTGCGCCACTCCCTGGGTACGTATCCGGAGGTGAGACTAAGATTAAACAGCTGTCCTAACTGTGGGTTTAATTCCTCGTTGAGTTCATGGAGCACACAGCCGGGGACACCATCAGGTCCCATGGATGCTGTGTTCTTTGCCTTGGAGAGAGCAGTTCTCACCTGAGCATTGGAGATGTTTGGGGGGCTACAATCATTTGGTATAGATATCTCATCTTTAGGCAGGGAGGGTGGGGAGAAGTTTGCACTGAACCTGTCAGCCAGTATGTTGGCAATGTCTGTAGGATCAGTAATCTTCACATCATTTTGAACTAATTCTGAGCATATCTGGGAGTTTCCTCCTAGGTTTCTGACATAGCTAAAGAATGCTTTATGATTGTCTTTAGAGTCCTTAGCTATTTTTTTCTCAAAATTAGCTTTGGATGATTTTATGAGAGCTCTTAGATTTTTACTTATAGTGATCAGCGGTGTCTTACCTTTTAAGGATTTTGCTCTATCTTGTAGTAGCTTTCTCCTTTTATTGTAGAGTTTGTTTATGGCTGGGGTCCACCAGACTGGACGCTTGCCTTTGGTACAAAGAGTCTTTGTTTTGCTTGGGATTGCCAGATCCATGCAGCCCTGCAGGTGCTGGTAGAAGGCATTTGTAAGTGATTCAGTGGTTTGAGTAATGTTAACTGCCGGCTCAGGGGCCTTAAAGGAGACCACACTAGTCTTTAGAAGTGTGAAGTCGGCTTTCAAGAAGTTCTTTACTGTGGTCTTTTTCATTTCGGGTGGGGGCGGGATGAGGACCTCCAGCGAGATTAGTTTGTGATCAGATCTCACCAGTGAGGGGTATACTTCTGGCGTTGAACATTGTGCTCCCATGTTTGTGATGATGAGATCAAGTATGTTCTCTCCTCTTGTGGGGATGGTGACTAGTTGTTCCATGGCATTTGAGTTTATGAATTCCAGGAACTTTTGAGCTAGAGTGTTTTGGCTTGAGTAGTGTTCCCAGTCTATATTAGGGTAGTTGAAGTCACCTAGTATGATGGTGTTCGGAGATACATTTATCCCCTCCAGTGTTTTCAGGAAGGCCATGTGAGGTTCCTGAGTTTGCGAGGGTGGCCTGTAACATGCTACAATTTGCATAGCAGTCTTGTCTATGGTTAATTGCACCTCTATGGTTTCCGATGCATCGTGCGATGTCACCAATCTTGAGGTGTGGGTGTCCTTGATGAATATGGATACCCCTCCTCCTTTCTTGGTATTGTCCGGGTTTTGTGGCCGGAACGCATGATATGAGGTAAAACCTGATAGTGCTGGGGTGCTCTCAGGAGCCTTGAACCAGGTTTCTGTCACAGCACAGACATCGATGTTCTCCATACTGAGAAGGGCCTCGAGTGCGTGCATCTTGAGGTTGAGACTTCTGGCATTGAGCAGCATTACCCTTAGTTTTTTTTTGTTTTGTTCTAGGGTGGTAGGTTTAGAATTTGAGCCTTGCCTAAAAAAGGCACTATGGGGTGGCAAGAGCCTTTGCCAAAATCCGGAATCCCAGGGGTGACAAGTGCAAGCCGTCCCTTGCGAAGCAGCGTGGCTTGTCCAGCATGTCATCCCAGGCAGACAGACATTGGATCCCCCTTTGAATGACACCAGAGTTTAAGCCAATTGTTAAAACTGATCATCTTATCTCTGTATTGTGGCATCATTCTTGGTGAAGGTAGGATACTGCTCAAGGTCAGGGTCATACCTGCCTGGGCTACATAATCAGAGAGTGCCTCTATGTCTCTTTTCATGTAGTCCAGGGAGGTATGCCTCAGGTCGTTTACACCAGCGTGGACAATGATTGAGTCGTACTTGTACCTGCTGTTGAGAGACCTGAGTGCTTTACATGACTACAGGACTCACAAACCAATTATTTGAGTAAAAATGAAATGTATTAGGAAAATTAAATGCTGTCTTTGACAGTGGTTACCCATTCACTCCTATGGAAGTACTCATGATATAGATTAAGTCCAGCAAAGCTACCGACGTGGGCAATTGTCAGTGCCTGTATGTGTTTAGACATGTTTGCACATGTCTGTTTGTGTGTGTTTGTGTATGTGCGTATATGCTTGTGTATGTTGTGTGTGAGGGTGTGTGAGTGAGTGCTTCCATGAGTGTGAACAAGTGAGTTGAGATTTATTTCTGGATGAGTGGACATGTATGTGTGCATGTGCACTATCTTCCTTCATAGAGCAGAGCCTGCAGTTACTACATCTGGTCTCAGTATTACAGGAGCTCTGCCACAAGGTCCTACACCTACATGTTTAATGCAAATTTTGTCATTGTTTAATATACTGCAGTCACTACATCTAACCTTGAAACTGGAGGAGCTCTTCCACAAGGCCCTACACCTACAAGTTTAATGGGAATTTTGTCATTGTTTGTTGTAAACATATTTACTATGAAGAATCTTGCTGCCTAAGTACTTTACTCAGTTAAATACATGCCTGCTGTGTGACTGAAAGTCTCTGTGAAATAGTCCATGCATTCTAAGGACCTCATACTAAGTTGGCCACTGTCCCCTTTAGCTTGACCAGTAGACTATACTGCATACGCCAATTATTTAGTTTCAGGAAATGACACACAACCTGTTTTACTTGCATCTCTTTGTTAATTGCTTTGTTCTGGCTATAAACTGATTGCTCTCAGGTATAAATTCACCATGATTATAAACTGATCTGAGGGTGGATTGTCACTGCAGCAGAATGCATTGCTACGTATCCCCTCAGTGTTGTCTCCTATTACAATCAGTCACTATCTTCCTTCATAGAGCAAGGATGTGTCTTACATTACTACATTTCTATTTGTTCTAAGACTCTGTATAGCTGTAAAAAGACTTTGGTAGTGTGCTATATTTGTAAAAATTTCATTCAGATTGGATAGGCTTTATGTATGCTGAGCATGTTTCCCTTTAACACATATGTATGTAATGTGAGTTGCTGGTCTTCTGGTATATATATATATATATATATATATATATATATATATATATATATATATATGTATATATATATAGATATTGATATAGATATATATATAGATTCACTTCAGAAGTTCAAAATACTGAAATCTTGAATTTCAGTATCTCGAGCCCAAGAAGTGGAATCCACAAAACAACGAAAACTAAAAACCACAAAATTCAAAACCTCGAATACCGTAAGTTTTGAATTTCGTGGTTTTACTACACACACACACACCATCCACCACACAAACACACACAATAACTACTACATGCACCCCCCATGTGGGTGGCTGCACCCCCCACACCCCCCCTACTTAAATATTCTCACTTCGAGGTCACACTACATACAAACACACACAAAACACCACCACACAAGCTACTTTCTCTTCGCACACACACATCACAGCAACAAAACAGACTGACACACACCACAGCCCCTACACAATCCCAAGGTTTTGAATTTCATGCTTCTAAACTTTCGCTATTATGTGGATTCGGTTTCTTGGGCTCAAAATACTGAAATTCGAGATTTCAGTATTTCGAGCTTCTAAACGGAACCCATATATATATATATATATATATATATATATATATATATATATATATATATATTTTTTTTTTTTGATGTACTGGTTGATCCCATGAATGTTTTCTAGTCATGGTGTTATAATGTGCTTATCAGTGTAGTGCCTTGTTCTGATAATTCGCTGAACACTGCTGTATATATACACTGTGTTGCTGTCGTTCTCTAGCAGTATACCTCCTGTTAAAACTACTTTGAGCTTGCATCCATACACTTTTTTACTATCATTTTACTCTTATATTTCCCCTACATTCTCTTGCTCTGACTTACTGTGATCCTTCCTCCATCTTTTGTTTGCATAAGTACTAACGTTATTGTCTCAATATCATTTTACAGTTTAGTAGAGCTTTTATCGTTCTTTCATTTCAGAGCCGGTGGTGACTACATTTGACCTTGATATTGCAGGAGCTCTGCCATAAGGGCTTACACCTAGAAGTTTATGGAGAATTTTCTCATTGTTTAATAGAAGCATATTTATCATGAGGAACCCTGCTACATATTAACTTTAATCAGTTACATACATGCTTGATCTGTGATTGAAAGTCTCAGTGAAATAGTGCATGCACTTTAATGACCTCTTACTAAGTTGGCCACTGTCCCCTTTAACTTGACCAGTAGACTAGAACCCATATGTCAGTTATTTAGTCTCAGAAAATGACAGACAACTTGTTTTACTTGCATCTCTTTGTTAATTGCTTTATTCTGGCTATAAACTGATTGCTCTTGGTTATAAACTGATCTGAGGGTGGGAGTGTTACTGTAGTAGAATGTATTGCTAAATATCCCTTCACTGTTGTCTCCTCTTACACTCAGTCACTATTTTCCTTCATAGGATAGGCATGTGTCATATGTTATAACATTTCTGTTTGTTCTAAGACTGTAAAACTGTGAAAAGACTTTGGTAGTGTGTTATATTGGCAATTATACCATGACCCCCTATTAATATTCCAAAACGTGCATGCTGATTGGCCAGCGTGCATGTTGTAAATCGACTTATACTAATGGAAAAAGGTCCGGTCGCCCGGACTTTTTCCATTAGTATAAGTCTTTTTTTAAAACACTGTCTCACTATGTTAAAAGAGTTTAACATAGCGACACAGGTTTAAAAAAAGCAACGGAGATCTCCGTTGCTTATTTTAAAGCTGTCTCGCTATGTTAAACCCATTTAACATAGCGAGACAGGTTTAAAAAAGAAAGCAATGGAGAAAGCAAGATCTCCGTTGCTTTTTACTGTTTTTCTATGTTAAATGGGTTTAACATACCGAGACAGCTTTAAAATAAGCAACGGACATCTCCGTTGCTTATTTTACAGCTGTCTCGCTATGTTAAATCCATTTAACATAGCGAAACAGTAAAAAAGCAACGGAGATCTTGCTTTCTCCATTGCTTTTGGCCACAGCTCTGATGTACTGTGTAGGCATGCGCAGTACATCAGAACTGCCGCGGATGCCAGACAGCTGCGGAAGGGCAGCAAAGAGGCATTATACAATGCCATTATTTAAGAAAAGTAATTGTTTTTTTTCTTAAATAATGTCATAGTATAATAGCAATAACCCACTTCTGGGTGTGGGTAATGCGGGATTTAACCACGGTTGTCTTTGTTTGGTCCTCGGCTCGCCTCGGGACCAAACCACGCCAACCGTGGTTAAATCCCGCATTACCCACACCCAGGCGTGGGTTATTGCTATAAACTCTCATTCATATTGGATAAGATTTATGTATGCTGAGCGTGTTTCCCTTTAACACATATGTATGTAATGTGAGTTGCTGATATTCTGGTATATATATACACACACACACACACACACACACACATATGCATATGTTACACTGTTTTGATGTACTGGTTAATACCATGAATTTTTTTTAGTGATGGTTTTGTATTGCGAGTATCAGTGTAGTGCCATATTGTAATAATTTGCTCAATATAGCTCTATATTTACACTGCATTACTCTGGTTCTCTGTCAGTATACTTCCTGCTAAAACTAATTGAGCTTACACTCATGCACTTTTTTACCATAACTTTACTCTTATATTTCCCCTCTATTTTCTTGCTCTGACTTATTGTGGTCCTTCCTCCATCTCTTTTTTTTTGTACTAACTTTATTGCCTCAATATAATTTTACAGTTTAGTAGAGTTATTTTGTTGCCTTCATTTAGAGCCTGTGGTCACTACATTTGACCCTGATATTGCAGGAGCTCTGCCACAAGGCCCTACACCTACAAGATTACAGAAAATGTTGTCATTGTGTAATGTAAGCATATTTATTATTATGATCCTTGCTGTGTATTAACTTTAAGTAGTTGCATACATACCTGCTCTGTGATTGAAAGTCTCTGTGAAATAGTATGTGCACTCCAAGGACCTCTTACTAAGTTGGCCACTGCCCCCTTTAGCTTGACCAGTAGACTATACTGCATATGTCAGTTATATAGTCTCTGGAAATGGCAAATAACCTGTTTTGCTTGCATTTCTTTGTTAACTGCTTTGTCCTGGCTATAAACTGATTGTTCTCAGTTATAGGGTCAATTATTGAGGGTGGGAAGCCCACTACACTCAGCTTTGCTTTGCTATCCATAAAATAAGCATGCATAATTCCCCAATATACTAAAATCTTTCTAGGAGGAGATATACACCCTAATCCTGTCCCCAGCCCATCACAATGAACACCAAGATAATTCTCTCATGAGCAGTTCTGTAACCCAACAATAGCCAATCCCTAGCCCGCGTGATCTAATTTTTGCTGCAATAAATGTTAGAAGTCTAAGAAATAAGACTGCTGATCTACATGCTTGGATTATCCAACATAAGCCTGATGTTCTTGTTGTAACTGAAACCTGGCTTAAACCCAGCATAAAGACTCCAAAATGATGCCTCATGAATGTAATATTATCCGGAATGACTGTATAAAGAGGAAAGGTGGTGGTATGGCTTTAATATTTCCCAACACCTACCACATTTCTCCTTATAGCAAACCAAAACCAAAATTCAGTTCAGCAGAGCTTCTTATTGCTTTTCTCAAAATAAACAATTATAAACAAATACGTATTACTGTCCTTCATGTTCCTCCTGGTAACAATACATCTATACTAGAAAATATCCTGCATTCAATATCCATACTATTTCCACCAGCAAATATATTACTAGATGATGTGAAAGTCAATTGGTTGGACATAAACTCTAAGTCCCCTACATCTAGCGTGAACCTATATGGTTTCACACAACAAATTAATAGTCCCTCACATTATAACAGGACATTACATTCTCTATTAGACTGGATCCTAGTATCAGACCATAGCAAATACTCTACCACAGATACAATGTCAGACTCTGTCATTGATCATCTCCCAATCTATATGACTAGACATCTCATGCATCCAGTTAAACAGCATATTTATAAAGCAACACATAACATTTCCAGGTTTAAGCCAGAAATGTTCATTACTACACTATCAGCTATTAGCTGGAACTTCCTAAAAATCCTTCCCTTAGATGGTGCTGTAATTGAAATCAATACAACTTTTCTAAATATCCCAAACAGCCTTGCACCTCCAAGAAGGAAGACACTGAAAACAAATAATACTATCTGTCTATCCAAAAAGAGTAGAATACTAATGGAAAGAATGGCAAAAACATAAAACATCTCAATATCTTGAAAACTTCAGAATGCTTTGCAATCACACTAAAAAACAGATTAATTAAGACAAAAATCTATAATAACTTTCAGAATAATACTAAACACAACCCTAAAAAATTTTGGACATCCATTAAAGAAATCTTACATCCCGGCTAAAAATTCAACCCAAACCCCTCTCCCAATAACTCACCACTCAAAACTGCAATACAGTTATACTTGTATTTTATAGCTTGTATAACATCTCTAAAAAAGGATTCCTCAACATCTAATCCCAGCCCTGCCCAAGATACACATATTACCACATGCACTTTTACCTAAAAGCCTATGCCCACATCCTATATAAAACTACTCTTAAACAAAATTAAGCCATGCTCTTCTATAGCTGATGACCTTCCAAGCGAGTACCTAAAATAGCAGCCAGTAGCATTGGCTATCCTGTCTCAATCCTTATAAATATGTCAATCCATGAATCCCACATTCCCTCTCATTGGAAAAAGTCACACATTATCCCTCTGCACAAAGGACAAAATTCAACTTAGATTAATAACTTTAGACCTATAACAATCTTATCTCCCCTTGCTAAAATATTTGAAAAATGTATTCAAAAATGATTGCTAGACTATCTCCTGCAGGAAGAACTCCTGTCCCCTACACAACATGGCTTCCATCCTTTCCATAGTATTAGTATTGCTCTTCTAACCTATATAGATACTGTCAATAAAGCTAGAGATAATGGCAAACTAGTCTCTTCCTTATTTTTACACTTGTCTAAAGCTTTAACAAAGTTTGTCACAGCAAACTTCTACTTCAAATGTCCTTACTAGGTCTCTCTCAGCCCACCCTTCTGTGACTCAAAAGCTACATTTCCAATAGGTATCAGTCAGTAAAACTGTACTCCATGCTTTGTCCTTACTTCCCAGTCACCTCTGGTGTACCACAAGGCTCTATCCCTCCTCTTTAACATTTTCACCAACATCCTCTATACTTTCACAGAACAGGCCAGCCTAATACAATCCATAGATGATTCAACTCTCATTTTGACATCTGACAACATTGTAAAGCTCCAAAAAATACTCAGGAAGCTTTAACAGCCATTGAAACATGTCTTTGTAACTCATAACTCATGCTCAACCCCACAAAAAAACAAAAACAAAACAAAAAACTAACTACTACCTTTTTCCCCAAATCCTTCTCTCATGAAATCACAAAATTTAAAGTTCTCTCTCTTGATAATACAACCACTGAAGTCACTTATCATAGCAAACTATTAAGGGTGAGAGTGGATGATAATCTTACATTTGACCTGCATATGCAAAATTGCATAAGAAAAACTCATCAAAAACTAGGGATGCTTTGCAGAGCCAAAAACCTTTTCACCAACACAAATAAAACTACACTTGCCACTACTTATCTCATCCACACTCTTCTTTATGGTGCTCCCATCCTTATTAACCTCCAATATTCACAAAAATTAAATTTTGAACAATGCTATAACAAAGTTGCTAAATTTGCAGCAGATACCCCTTTCAGAACCCACCACTTATTGCAGTGAACAGCCTACATTCTGTTTATTCACACTGAGCTGAATGGGAGAGGGGCACTGACCACAACTCTGATCTGTGATATATAACAATACGTATCCTGTTTTTGCTTATTTTTACTAGTTATTGCTTATTTTAACCATTTATAGCACTTTTTTATTGTCTGCTGCCTACTATTTGTTACTGCATTTTATTGCTATAAACTAATCTGCACTATTGTACTGAAATTGTCTACATTACAAGGCCTGTTAAATCACTTTTGTTACTATCACACTGTTTGTAAAGCTTTTTTAGCTAGTTTCACTGTGTGAAAGGTATTAACTGGAAATTTTCTCTGTTCGTTAAGCATCTGTTTGTCTGTTCTGATTTCCTGCCAAGGACTGTATCATATAACTGATTTGTTTGCAGTTAAAAGCATTCTCTAGAGTATCCTTGCTCCTTTATCTGTTTAAAACTTTCATTTAGTGTCTCACTGCTATTTTTCTGCTGTGATAAACATTTTTGTAGTGTTTTTCAGCCTAAAATAGTGTAGCTAGTAGCTGTAGCATAGTCCCATTTCAGATTTGTTGTCTCTGGGCTTGTTTGTTTGTTTAAAGTGGTCATTTGCTCTGAGCACATATCCCAGGCCGTCTTGAATTAGCAGATGCCTTTCTTCACCTTAGTGAGAGTATAGAGTTGATTGGCTGCTGGCTGGTAAAGGTTGGCTGGTATAATGCTTGGAGTAAGCACTCATTGGTCCTTCTGATTTTTTTTAAAGTTGTTTCAGGTTGTACCTTCTGGTATTTAGGCCCTGCCTTTGAGAGGAATTCTGTTTTTTTACAATGAGCTGAACGGAGGAGGGCACTGACCACAACTCTGATCTGTGATATATAACAATACATATCCTGTTTTTTTTGCTTATTTTTTAGTAGTTATTGCTTATTCTAACCATTTATAGCACTTTTATTGTCTGATGCCTACTATTTATTACTGTATTTTATTGCTATAAACTAATCTGCACTATTGTACTGAAATTGTCTGCCTTACAGGGCCAGTTAAATCACTTTTGTTACCGTCACACTGTTTGTAAAGTTTTTGTTAGGTAGTTTCACTGTGTGAAAGGTATTAACTGGAAATGTTATCTATTTGTAAGCATCTGTTTACTTGTTCTGATTTCCTGCCAAGGAGTGTATCATATAACTGATTTGTTTGCAGTTAGAAGCATTTTCTAGAGTCTCATTGCTCCTTTATCTGTTTAAAACTTTTATTTAGTGTCTCACTGCTGTTTTTCTGCTGTGGTAAACATTTTTACTTATTTCTACCTAAAATAGTGTAGCTAGTAGCTGTAGCATAGTTTCCCATCCTCCCTCCCTATTGGTGTCTTATTCTTATGCTTGGTAGCTTTGCAGTTGCCCACCCCTAGTGTAAATTTGATCTGAGATACTCCTCCCAGTCCAGTGTCATTAGCTCATTCTACCTAATACAGAGAGAATATTTGGGAAGGCCAGGGCCAGCCCCTTTAGTTTCTTAACCTTGAATTATCTCCTTTCTCCCTTTTCACTTTACAAAAAAAAAATTACTCAGCTGCTTTTACAGTATTCATCTTGTGGTGCTGCGGTAGCGTTGTCGCCTCACAGTAAGACGTTGTCCTGTTCGATTCTCAGCTAGAGCGTCTTCTGTGTGGAGAAATGCATGAATGGGCAGACCTTCATTGAAGGTTGTGCGTCAGGGTTGGCAACTCGGCACGTAAAAATCTACTGCCAATCATTAGCGGACCAGAGTTCCGTTGTGGCGACCCCTAACCGGGAAAATCTGAAAGACACAACAATTCTCTAAAGTGTTCAATTGCATCTTCTCTGCTGCATTTATTACTGCTTATTTTTAGCCTGTTTAAATTTTAAGTGTTATTCTAAGCCTCTTAGTTTTGGTTTAAGCACTTGGGCTTTAGGCCTACCCCTTAGCTCTGACTGCCCTCTCTCTCTCAAATTCTGACAAATATGGGTGGACAATTTCCTACAGTTTCTCTGCCACCTGGCTGATATGGGCATCCTGAGACAGTGTAGAAACTGCCTCATGTACACGGACAGCCATCTACTACTACCACCTAGGAACACAATTTGTGAGAGATGCAATTACATAAAGAAGCTAGAGTCTATGCTCTCTCCCTCACAAGCCAATATAGCTGGCACTGAGAAGGTTGTCAGCACAATCACTACACCACAAACTTCATCCACAACTACACAACACACACCCTCATATGCAGAGGTTCTCAACAAAAACAAACCCAAACAAAGACCTCAGAGGCAAAAACACATGAGATCTCCACAACTCTCCATACCACATAACATGCATAGTCCACAAACCAGTGCCTCGCAACCACTAAGGCCTAACCATATACCCAACATATTAATCATAGCAGACTCCATTGTGAGACACACAGATATGCCTCTCACCAGGCTGGCTAAGGAGATAGTCATGGTTAGTTGTTTGTCAGGTGCCAGAATCCACCATATCACACACGTACTCAAGTCTCTCAACAACAGGTACTGTTATGACTCTGTCATAGTTCATGTTGGCGTGAATGACGTGAGAAGTACCTTCCTGGACTATATGAAGAGAGACATGATTGCGCTCGCTGAATATATGTCTCAGCAGGTATGTCCCTAGCCTTAAGCAGCATTCTACCATCACCCAGAATGATGCCTCAACAGAAACAGAAAATGATTGACTTTAACAATTGGCTTAGTTTCTGGCGTCATTCCAGGGGGATCCAGTGCCTGACAGCCTAGGAAGATATGATTGACAAACCAAAATGCTTTGCTAGAGATGGCCTGCATCTGTCTCACTTAGGGTTCAGGCTTCTGGCAAAGGTCCTTGCCTCCCCCATAGTGCCTTTTTTAGGAAAAGTCATGAGGTCAATACTACCAACATAAAAATGCCCACAAAATGCAAATTAAAGGTCATGCTGCTAAACGCTAAGAGTCTAAACATGAAACTGCACTCTTGCCAAGCATTCTTAACCCTGGAAGATGTTGACATTTGTACAATCACAGAAACCTGGTTCAAAGGTGTGGAGAGCACCCCAGCCTTACCTGGTTACTCATCCTATCATACATTCAGACCCCAAAATGTGGGCAGCAAAGCCAAAGGAGGTGGAGTTTCAGTATATATTAAAGACATACGCACTTCCAGGCTGGTCAAACAGTATGACGCACAGGAGACACTCCAGGTGCAGTTAACCATTGACAAGGCCCCTATTCAAGTTATAGCTAGCTACAGGTCTCCAAATTTGACTCAAGATTCCCATTCCACATTTCTGGACCTCTTCAAATCGAAAAACTACTCATGCCAAAACACAAATGCCCAGAGATTCCTCAATTTTATCAATGCAAATGCCTTAGAACAGCTAGTCAATACCCCATAAGAGGTGATAATATCTTGGATTTGGTATTAACCAACATGAGTAACCACTGCAGCATCCCTACACTATCATTCTCCCTGGTAAGATCTGACCATAAAGCGGTCACTTTCAAAGTCACCATCTCCCCTGACCACTCTCTAGCTAGGGTTAAACAAAAAACTTCTCCAAAGCTGATTACAACTTCCTGACGGATGGTATAAACAACTTCACAGCCCACTCTCCCACTGTAGGAACTGACACCATTGTCCAAATCTACACTGAACTACAATACGAGCATTTATATAGATGCATGGAATCAGGAATACCTGACAGGACAAAATCATCCTCTGCAGGGAAGAGTAAACCTGTCTGGTGGACATCGGCAATAAATAAACTATATAACAAAAGGCAATAAAAAGAGAAAAGCAGCACACAAGCAGGCCCGGGTGTCCACAGTACAAAAAACACAAAATCCACCAAGAAAAGCACTGGAGAAACTGAGAAAGTCCTTTTTAGCGTACTTAACATGTAATGTTCGCTAATTGTCCCAAAGACTTCATCAGAAATGATAAAATACACTTCCAAATCACTTTCAAACCCTTCAAAAAACATTTGACCAATCAGATCATCTCATTAACAAGTCAATTAAATGCATAAAAACATTTAAAGGCATGCTACAAAAAATGTACAACTGAAAGTATCCACACAGTTAACACAGGTTAAAACACAATGGCATTCACTCCTGTATATTCACTTTAGTAATTTTCCTATTTTTTAAGAAACATTTTATGTTCACCATATCATTCAGACCAGGGGATAAATAAGAAGCAAGTTTACTCTGCCATGCTGCCTCTCTTTGTTCAACATAATTTCTAAAATCCCCTCCCCTAAGGTCACACTTAAGAACTTCTACTACAGAAAAAGTTAATTTCTTCCAGTTAGAACATGTCAAAGAATGCTTAGAAAGGGCATTAATACTATTTTTGTTTTTATAGCATACAAGTGCTCTAATACCCATTTCCTTAGACTCCTGGTGGACATGCCAACATAAGAACCTGGACAAGTTGAACACATCACAAGATACACTATCCCTGTTGTACTACAGCTCAATTTTCCAGGGATGGGTATAGTAAACTGTAAATGTTCCAGGAACACAAAGGGACCCTCAGAAATAAATCTGCATGCCCTGCACCCTGAACATTTAAACATACCTCCGGTTTCAAGAGAAGTAAGGGTTGGCCCAAAGTTATTATTTTCTAACAAATATTTAAAATTTTGATTTTTCTTGTAAACAAAATGGGGGCCTTCTCCAAGAACTTTAGATAAATCTGCATTACCCGTAACTACTTTCCAATTTTCACTAATAATCTGATGGATGTAATCACTGTCTACATTTGCATCCAAACAAAATCTGGGACCTTCTGCTCCTCTCTCTTTTATATGTGTGCCACTAGATGCTACAATCTGAGCTTTTTTTAACAAAACCTCTTAGCAGAATAGGAGAAAAATCTTTCTGTCTCCTATGAATGACCTCTTGAGCCATATTTTCAAGTAGGTCTCCAGGGTAACCTTTTTCTAGAAACAACTCTTTTATGAGGTTAAGTTCCTTCAAAAAACAGTCTTCCACTATCATTCGAGATGTTCGAATGAATTGTCCTCTAGGAATATTTTTTCTCATAAAGTAAGGGTGACAACTCTTAAAATGGACATAGCTGTTACAAAATGTACTCTTACAATGAATACTACTCAAAAACACATTCTTATTTGTGTACATTGTCAAGTTAACATCCAAAAAGGAAACCTTGTTGCCTATTTCCCTACCATGAACTTTAAAAATGCTGTTCTAGCATTTAAAAGCTCCACAAACTCATTAACATTAAAGTTGTCCTTATAAACTATAAAGAACAAATCAAATGTAAATCTTTTATAAAAGATAATTTGCTCTGAATAATCAATGTGTGGCAGTATTTCCATGTCCCACCAACCTAATACCAAATTTGCAAAGGTTGGACCAACAGTGGCTCCCATAGTCACCCCTTGTTGTTATTTATAAAAAAGAAGTTTTGTCTAATAATAAAATGCAGCAGGAGCAGGGGATATCAAAAGCGCAGCAGAGGGCAAAGTACTGTTCGGAAGTAACATTGGCCTGTCTTTCTGTGAGTTCTAACAGTGAAAATGTACTTTCTTCACATTTTTTCACCTGAAAGTGTACAAGAACCAAGTTCTGTTGCTGTTGGACTGGGTAATTCTATCTCAGTTTATAACTAGTCTGATTGTAACATTTCTGATGAGCACATTAAACTGTTGAAATTAAGACTTAGTTTCCAGTCCAGTAGGAGGGCAAATGTTACAAAAACTCTGATAGAACTCAAGCTCTATACTCATAGGTTAAATTTAAAATATATATTGAATGATGTTGGTCATAGTAATTGTAATTTTTTGTCAAATCCGTCCACCTTTAATCCTCATTTAGTGCATACTGTAAAATCATTTGAGACTTTATGTGAAAAAATTATTAGAAGTATGTTACAAAATCAAAACAGAAAAAAATGTTTTATAACTTAAACCTTAATTAAAAGAAAGCTTTGAATGAACTTATTTCTAGGAAAGAGTTAAGGTTTATGAAGGTGGATAAAGGTGGGCCTATTAAAATGAATTTCACTGACTACATAGAAGCAATGGAAATTATGTTAGCAAATGTATTGGAGTATAGGAAACTCATGAAGTTTGAAATTGTTAAAAGTTATGCCTGTATCTACAGTACGTTATATGACATGTTCATGAACTCTGAAATAACTAGGGAAATGTTTGAATTTTTATGTGTGGGTAATTCCCAAACTTCACAAAAGTGTTGAAAAACCTCCATTCAGACCTATTATATCAGCCTCAGGAAGTTGTGCTGACTGTATTTCTTTGTATTTAGATTCAGTGTTGAATCCATTAGTTAAGCAGATTCCTTCTTATGTAGCTGATTCTTGGGATTTTCTGGACCAGCTTAGGTCCTTTTTTTCTTCCTCACACTTTAGGTTGAAAAACTTACAGATGTTCACTGTTGATATTGTTTCCCTATTCACCTGCATCCCTAAAGATGTTGGGGTTGATCATGTAAGATGCTTTATGGGGAAGCATACAAGTTTAAGTAACAACAGTATTATTTATTACTTATACTGCTTTGTTAGATTTATTATTAGACAACAACTTATTTTTGTTTAACAAGCAATTTTATAAACAACTACAAGGGGTGGCCATGGGGGCCACTGTTAGTCCAACCTATGCAAATTTGGTATTAGGTTTAAGATAACACTTGTGGTATACAACATAATTTTAGCTCTCTCATCACAAATTAGTTTGAAGTTTGTTGTATTAAAAACTTTATTCATAATTTCCCCTCCATGTCTCAAATTAACTATGTCCCTGAGTAAAAATAATAACTTTTAATATTTTTTTTTCACCCTAACAATATTGTGTTTCATAAACTACCTCCTTACAAATAAAGCTCTCCATCTTCTCTACCTTAGTAACCTTACTATGATCATCTGTAGTCATTATTTGTTACAATTTTGGTATACAATTTCTTATATCACATATTCCTTTTATTTTATTTTAAACATTGCAGTGTTATTCGACTCTTTCAATTAGATAATCAGAGAAAGAAGAAAAAAGTAGATAAAAGAACATCATATACAGTGTTCTTGGTGTTATAACTACTTCACTAACCCAATGGCTTACTTTAATCACTGTCAATATCTGAGTTATAAGACTCTATGTATATTAACAACTTATGCAAATAAATAATCACTAGCTATTTACAAAGAATAAAACAGTTTTGCTCTGTGTCCAAGGTTTGGCAGCTGGTCAAAACTGAGGAATCGTTTCCCTCTGCACATTCGCCAGCTCTAAATACCTTCATGAGAGTCACCTGCTCTGTAATTTATCCAATCTTTACATTTTAACATAAATTTGCCAATGATCTGGCATCAGCTTGCCCGTCCTCATCTCTCTTTAAGCTGTCCATTATTTGCTTCAGTTCCTTCATGTCTGGCTCTGATGATTTCTCCCAGTTGCATGGGATACATTTCTTAGCTAAATGGCATAATTAGAACTAAAGGAGCTTGTTTATTAGGAAGGATGTTACTTTCCTGTTTCTATCCTATTCAAAAATAACTGGGGTGAGATTACATTCCTAACCAGAGCTTGTAAGTCTTGCTTATAATTGTCCAATTTAGTAAAGGAATAAAAATTGTAAAACCAAGCTTTCATCTGTAATGTAGAGCACCTCCAGCAATATGCAGTCACTCCTGGGCAAATCCTCCCTAGCCTTGAAGGAATATAGAAATATTTATGTAAACATTTCCAATAAATATTCTAAACCTCCTTGACTGTGTCACTTTTCTGAACAGAGATAAATGTGTTATCCAAGCTCTTTCATCTATTTGAGTGCCAAAGACTCGTTCTTAGTTCAGTCTGAGCTGTAAAATAATCATGTATTTAGTCAGTCTCATTGCTTTGTATACCATTGATATTAAATTTTCTTATGGTCAATCCACTCTCCAATATCCCTAATTAAGTGAAGATCACCTTCTCTTAATTTGTCCTGCTTATATCACTCTAATTGTTTAAGTCTCTTTACAATGGCAGAGTACAATATTGAATATCAACCTGGGACATGGGCCTGTTCCCTTAACACCTGCCAAGGTATAAATTGTCCAGTTTGAAGACATTTGTAACCATATCTGGGGAGGTCAGCCAGACAAGGGGGAGGATCCCTCTTCCCCACAGAGGCATTATGTAAATATGTTACTGGTAAAATTGCTTCCTTTAGTTATTAGAGTGTAGGAGTTAAATATATTTTTGATTTCCTTAAAGGCTTTGGTTGGTCCCTCATGTAACATCAGTAAGTAATCTCTACTCAAGATAGTGTCAGAACAGTCCTCAGTCTCATTGGGCTTCAAATTATCAGACAGCATATTTTTCCAGATCACCTCAAAACAGGCCATTGGGAGCTTTTACACAATTGTCAGTATAGAAGCACTTCAGTACCTTTCTAAACAAGGCACAGACAAACCTTTGTGAGTCATTGTCATTTCAAGTTTATCTCATGCAATAAGGGGTCATCGTTTATCCCACATAAATGATTTCACCTCCTGTTTCTCACATTTACTCTTTTCTTATCTAGAGAATACCACAATGCCTGAAAGATATAAAGAAGTAGAGGTAGTATAAAACAATTTAAACTTGAACTTTTTGATCTAGGTCTAAAAATAAACTGTTACATTTTTGGAAATATAAATGATTTAGAGCTTGGAATTTTTGGTGTAGGTCTAAAATTAAACTGTTCAGTTTTTTAGAAATATACTATTGCCTTCTCAAGATCAGTTCATAAGTTAACTATATCAGATTCTCCACTATGTCAGCAATCCAAATGTCAAGCTATTTCAATTTGTTAGACCCCACCAAAAAATAATATTTCCCTTAAACATTCCTTAAATGAATTAGCTTTACTGAAACTGCCATTGTCTTCTCTACATTTATTTTATATTCTGAAATTCCTACAAACTGCCTTAAAATATCTAACACTATCAGAAGGTCGATGTCTGGATCTATCAGAGACAGGAGAACATTATCAGCAAATAAAGTTAATCTGAGATTCCTCTACTCACAGTTATATCCTTTGACTAGTGTGTCCCTAATCTTTTGGGCTGCAGGTTCCAAATATAACACAAATAGCAAAGGTGACAATGGTTACACCTCTGCCTAGTACATTTGTATAACTGAAAAGGAGATTGGGGACAAATTAGCAGCTACTTTGACAATGGTCATCAATCCTTTGCAAATGCTTTTCAGTAAAGAAATAAATTGGTCAGAAAATCTCATCATCTGTAGGGCCAAAAACAAATCATCCCCACCAACTATTATCAAAGACCTTTCCAGCATCTAATCTTAGGAAAATAATTGGTGTTTGATGAGCATCTTGCAAAATCAAAATAGTTTCAAGGGTGTTGTCAAAGCCCATCTATCTTTGAGACAACCACACTGATCTCCATTTATAATAGCAGGGAGTGATTCTGCTATCCTTTGAGCTAATATACTCAAACACTTTATAGCCATAGTTAAGAACCAAAATAAGGTGATGATACTCAGGTAAAGTACTGGTTTTGCCCTCTTTCACTGTAACAGAAATCACTGTTTGATGCCATGATTCTGGATGGTCCAGTCCCTGTAAGACTGGATTCATCATCTTCAGGCAGGATGTTATCAGAACTTCTAACAATCTCATGACTTCAACTGGGATCCCATCCTGACCTAGGGATTTCCTTCCTGACTGGTAGGTAGTGTTTGGCCTTGAACTATGTTAAGAGTTCCCTAAAGACTTTTCTTTTTGACTTCACTTTTAGTCACAACCTAATAAGCCAGTTCTTGTTATTGATATAAACCATTTATTGTTCCAGTATTTCCTGTTTAGTTATTTTGTCTTTTTTATCAAATTATACCTTTTGTTTTATTTGCTAATGACATATAAAGCTATGCATTTGGTGTCATAGCCTCCTCATTCTTTCTGCTATCTAAAATTATTTGACTGTTCATTTATTCCACTATTTTTCTTTCCGGTCATGTCATTTTGCTACACTCTTTCTCACTCCCTCACTGGGCTGTACATTAGCACAGTGGAGTGGGACTTTCATGTAAATAACCAGACCCAAGTTGTGTCTTACCTTAATTTTTTTCACTTTACTTACATTTTTCTCTCCCCAATCTCTTTCTCACTATCCTTTCCATAATATACATTTACTTTTTATTTATTTATTTAACATTTGTTAACCAGGAAAGTCTGACTTGGAACAAAGCCAATTTTCAGCAGAGGTCCAGGGAAAAATGCTCCATACGCATGTCTTTGTAATGTGGGAGGAAGCCAGAGTACCTGGAGGATACCCACATGAACACAGGGCAAACATGCAGATTCTGCACAGAAGGCACCCCAACCAAGAATCGAACCAGAGAACCTCTTGCTGTGAGGTGACAACGCTTTTGCTGCACCACTGCACCATCTTTTTCTTTTGTTATTTTGTGATCTGTCTGTTTACTTTACCTTTATATACAGCAGCATCCAGACCAGCTCCCTTAACACCATCTAGGTCTGTCATCCCACCACTGATGGCTACTACACCACCCCCAATAACACCACAGCTATCGGTGTCCCCAGCTACAGTTGCTGTCTCCCAACCCCCAGTAGCATCTACCATAACCACTACCACTGGCTCTGCTGAGGAAGGTGTCAAGGAAGATGCTGCTATAAGAAGTGGCAGAAACAGTGAGAGTGGGGGTAACACATATGTTATCTGGTCACAGCTGGAAGAAATGGTGCTGCACCTTATTAACAGGTAGCTGGATTTCCAAATCAGACAGCTAGAGACTCTTCTCTGGTGATTCTGTGAACTTGTGCCCCTGCATCACAATAGCATTACCTTCAGAGCTAGGGCTCAGTGTTGAGGGACCTATGGGTGAGGAATAAGCTTCCACTGT
This sequence comes from Protopterus annectens, assembly GCF_019279795.1. Classification (NCBI taxonomy): domain Eukaryota; kingdom Metazoa; phylum Chordata; order Ceratodontiformes; family Protopteridae; genus Protopterus; species Protopterus annectens. Next base: position 278,213,680 of record NC_056734.1, read on the forward strand.
GTTGCAGCTGGCAGGGAGTGCAACTGAGCATCCCATCCTATCCCCATCCAAGTATTCCCCTCCCTTTTGTTTCCATGCCTGCCCCTGTTTGATTTTTTTAGTACATTTAATAATTTCACACGAACACCAACCATTCCAGTAGCTAAAACAAAAAAACAAAAAACTGAAACTTGGAGTAGTAAAACTGATTTATTCAGGCAATAGCAGGACAACTTGTAAATAATGAAAAGATTATTTATTAAATCATTTAATAAATAATTATTTATTAAATCATTATAATTTAGTGAATCTCAATTTTAAAAGTTGGGCCAGGGAAATATGGTAATTTAATCCTGGGACCTTATTAGCCTCCAGAGTTACCTGCCAAAACATCTCTCTGTACTTAAGCTTAGTTTCCCAGGCTCCACCTCTAGCCTCCTTAGGTACTGAATCAATAACAAAAAGTCTGAAACTAGCTCCGGTACTATCTAGGGTATGTCTGAACATAGTATTTTTTGAGTTCTTATTCCTCACGTCGTTCATGTGCTCATAGATTCTACATCTCAGTGGTCTTTCAGCTTTACCAATGTAGAATCCTTCACAAGACCCACAAACAAATAAGTAGACCAGCCCAGAGGAATTACAATTAAAATAACCCTTCCCTGTCACATATTTTTGTCTAGCTGAAAGGTATATCTTCTCACCCTGGAATATATAGGAACATTGGCTGCAAGCACCACATTTATAAGTACCATTTTTTTCTAGATGAAAATACATTAATGTGGTTTGCTTGTTCCAAAAGCTGTTTTATGTTCCTACCTTTTCAAAAGACCACTTTGAGTGGTTTACCTTTGAGGTTTTCCAGATCTGTGAATTCGGAAAATCTGTCCCATTCCTTTTCCAAAACATTTTTAATGCAGTAGGCATCCACACTATAATTAGTTATGAATGCCCTACTGAATCCTGGCTGCTCAACCATGTGTCCTCCCTTTTTGTTTGGAATAAAGGAACCCTTACCTAGCATAGGGAAATAACTATCAGTTCTTCCTGCCGAAACACAGTTTTGGACCTCTTGTATCAGCTTACTTGGGTAACCTCTATCCAAAAACATGCTTTGTAGGGTGTCACACTCTAAGTGGAAGTCATCATCACTCAATGTCATACGGCTGATCCTCACATATTGTCCCTTGATGATACCCCTTTTTTGGAAATGCGGGTGGGTACTAGAAAAACCTCAAATAAGAGTTGGAAAAAGTCCCTTTCCTGTATAAAGAGGACTTAAAACCTGAACATATCTTTTGTAGGGAGACGTCCAAATAGTTCATAAAATCAATTGTACTCTGATGGGTAAATTTCAAAAATGAAGTGGTTTGGGAAATGTATAGTACAAATTCATCCAATTTAGTCAAGCTATCAACCCAGAACAAACAAATGTCATTCAGGTATCGGCTATACATTGTCCAAGAACTGGCAAATCTACTATGCATAATGTACTTGAACTCCCAGAATAATATTAGTATAAACGGGGGCACAACTGGCCTGCACTGCTACACCATGTTCCTGCTTGAAAAACTCTCCCTCAAAAAATAAAAAATTGTTTTTCAGTACTAGTTCAGCATGTTCCAGACAAATAAAAATATCATTGTCAATTACCCTGTCCTGTCTTCTGAGAGCTTCCTCCAACCATAAAAGTCCAACATCATGGAGAATGACAAAAAACAAACCCACAACATCAGTAGTAACAAATGTAAAATTTTCACAACAATGTTCAGCCTTAATTTTACATAAAAAATCCCAAGAGTCTTGTAAAATATAAGTTTCACCCTTCCACAACTTTTTCAACTTCCAATCAAGGAATTTCACCAAATTGGCTATTTTGGACTCTTGGGAAGCCACAATTGACCTAAGAGGTGGATCTTCCACACTCGTATGTGTCTTTGGTATCCCAAAGATAGATGGAACCCTGGGCGTATTGTTTTCTAAGTAGGAATAGGTTTCGAAATCAATAACGCCCTGATCAAATAGGTCCTTCACGGCAAAATCTATCTTTTTATAAGCAATGTGAATTTCGTTATGAGATACCAGGTATTTTCATCATGCAAAATAGCAAACATTTTGTACTCATATAAAATCCTGTCCATCAGTACAATACCCCCTCCCTTATCAGGTTCCATAACTCTTATATTGTTACTAGCCCGAAGCTCCTGCAACAATTTGTTCTCACTAACAGTCAAATTATACCCAGTTTTTTGGTTCGAATGGGCTTTTCTGATTTCCCTTTCCAAGACCATTTCTAGGTTTTTTAACTGTGGCTGTAAGGGAGGGTTAAATGTACTGGATTTCCTAGGGGCCTGTGAACAATCTAGGTTCATTTCTTTCCCAAATACATTTTCCAGGTTAAGTTTCCAGACTAACATTTTTACATCCAGAATAACCTCAGTAAGGTTACTCTTGTGCATGGGTATGAATTTTAGGCCTTTCATGAACAAGTTAAAAAAATCCATGGTAATATTTAAACTACTGTAGTTGTAAATATGAAAACCTGACATACTTGAATCATTAACAGAATGTAACAGATTGTATTCAATTAATACAATTGAAAGTGGAATTATTTTCTATCTGACAAAATTCATGTACCCCCCTCCCTTCTGGTACCCCTGATTGCTGTAAAAATGGTCATTCTGTTTTTTTTTTTTATTTTTAAGTCTTTCAGATCTACGGGGTGATGTATTATAATTATCTACATCACCATGTTGGTGATCCACAAAGCCATGTCCACTGAACTGCTGGTTGTAATCATTGTGGCTATGTGGTTCAACATCCGTAGGTCCCATACTTGGGTTACCCTCCTGCCCTTGGTATTTATTGTTAGAAAAACCTCTTGGGGGTGGGTATTGTTTACCCTTGTGATATTGTTTGAGGTCCCTCTCCATTTTCTTATACTTTCTTTTTATAATTTCCCCACATTGCTGATCAACCCGATCCCTAATGTCATAGTACTTTTTCTTTTCAACCTCCAATCCAAACATTAAATCATTGGTACGTACATTGTTTAAATAATTAATATTTTCTTGTAGACAAGACATTTCCCTGTCATTATTTTTAATAATGGCTTTCAAAATATTAAATCCACAATTATCAAAGATATTTATCAACGCTTTATAAAATTCTGTACCAACTTTGACATTGTTAGGGTATTTGTATACCCGTAATCCTTTTGGAACAACCCCTGCCTTAATACATTCCCTTAAATAAATATTGTCCAATGCCAACGTTCTGTACCTGAGAAGAACATCATATAATTTGCTTAAACTGCTACTATAAGAGTCCCCTTTTGTCTCGCCAACAGCTCCGGCACTGGGTTCGTTCTACATTGGTAAAACTGAAAAAACATTGAAACATAGAATCTATGAGCACATGAACGACGTGAGGAATAAGAACTCAAAAAATGTTATGTTCAGACATACCCTAGATTGTACTGGAGCTAGTTTCATATTTTTTGTTATTGATTCAGTACCTAAGGAGGCTAGAGGTGCAGCCTGGGAAACTAAGCTTGAGTACAGAGAGATGTTTTGGCAGGTAACTCTGGAGGCTAATAGGGTCCCAGGTTTAAATTACTATATTTCCCTGGCCCCACTTTTAAAGCCGAGACCCACTAAATTGTAATGATTTAATAAATAATCTTTTAATTATTTAATAATTTTCTAATTTTTTAATATTATAATTTTTTAACATAAAATAAATTAATAAATATATAAAAAATATATAAAAGCATACATTAAACTCATATTTTTACATCAAGAGTTTTAAACATGGTGTTTTTAAATCTTGTAAGTGTGTTTCTTGTGATATGTAATACTGATATTTGGTTATGTCATTTATTTAAGTTATTGTATTTAAGATACTTTTTCCTTTAAATATGACTATTTTGATGTATTAACACTTTGGCTAATTGATTGTTTAATTTCATATATAAGGGTTGCTATGACACCTGTCTTTATCTGATGAAGTCTGGGAGATGTTCGGATGAAAATGCATGAGTTTACTTTGTGGAGCGTTTATTTTGCAAGTTGCCCTGCTGTTGCCTGAATAAATCACTGTTTTACTACTCCAAGTTCCAGTTTTTTGTTTCTTTACCTTTAATAATTTATAAGACATAGGCAAACATACATTAACAGAAAAGAAAAACCCTATTAACATTTTTTCCATTTACATACATTATACGTGATTTGTCATTTTCTGCTACTTTATGAATATAATATTCTGTATTGTTGTTTTTATTTTCTTTAAGGATCTGCATCCAAAATGCCACTTTCTCCTTCTTTCTTTAACTTCCCCGTTGCTTCATCAATATTCCTTTCTACTTTGAATTATAACCTTCTGCTTGTGTTACGCTGTGAGCCTTAACTGTATAGCTCTAAAATATACTTTCAGATCAGGAATTTTAAACCATGCTGTTCTATTGGAAGCATCAACATAATGCACTTACCTCTTGCCCTCTTCCCATCCTAGATACATTTCATCTCTTTATTAATTATTGTCCACAACTTCTCTGGTTGACAAAATATGCCTGACCTGTATATGTGAAAAAAAGGGACTAAAAACATTTTCATTGCTTGCATCTTACTATTCATATTCATAAACAGCTTCCAGTTTCTCAGAGTTGTATTATCCTTTGTTTAGTCTCTTCCCACATACCCTTAGTTGCCATAATAGAAGCTTTTTTAATCCAGACTATTCATTACTTCATCTTATTGTGTCCCCATAAATAAAGATATTGCTGAACCAATTTGTGTGTGGATATATAATTTACAGATATAGCCTTTGTTTTATTTTCATGAATTTTGTGTCGTGAAAAGACATGAAACTGTTACAGAATGTTCAATAGCACTGAGATGTCCTTTTTTTGCATTTATCAGGTATAAAATAATATCTGTAAATACATTTTTCTTGATTACCATACCAATTATATCCTTGCCTATCTGAGTCCCTTATTTTCTTTGCCAATGGCTCTATGGCTCTCACCCATACTCTTTCGGAATCCCGTAGAATGTGCATTTTTGTAGTGAAACAAATCAGCTATTACTTTCGGCTAAGTTAAAATAGAATATCATGACATATCATCTTGTCTTTTTAATTTTTATAGCTGAACATGTTGCACAGTTCATGATTATGCATCAGTTTATAAGGTTTTTTCAGATATCTTAAGACAATAAGGAACACCACAAGTTCTATCTTCACATTTGAATACCTCTCAACTGTACAGATTTTTACAGAATGTCCAGATTTTTTGCCTCATATTTTTGGTCCATTTTTCATAAATTTGTGGTTTTCTGGCAAATTAGTGGCAAATCATTAAAGATTGAAGTTAGAAAATAATGACAGACGTTTGAGTTTCTGACTTCATACCCTTCAGAAAATTCATGCTAATGTAAAACTTGTTATTCTATCAACTTTCTAAGTTTGTAAGAGCAATATTTAAAAATTGTCCCTATTTCTAGGCCTTTGTCCCACTTTTATTTATGGCTTTGTCCAGATTTCTTGCTCTAAGAGGTTGAGAGGTATGACATTTGCTCATGCTTAAGTGTGTCTTAATTTTAGTTTACATTGTTTTTGTAGCTCAATAGCAGTAATTAATCTGTTATCTTCTATTAAAGTGCCTTAAATACAAGACAGCTGACCTCAGTGCAAAAAATAAGCACATGTGATTGATTGCAATACCTTAACAATATATGGCCATCTTACCATAATTACTTTTTACACTGAATGTAGGCCAGAGTCTTTCCTTAAACATAGCTTAGGCAATTTTAGCTTCTCACAAACATAGGCAATTGAGAAACAACTCACTGGGACCCTTTTGAATGAATCATGCTTATGCAGATATGGTCTACACAGGGTATCGGCTAAGAATAAACTTGTGTATTATATTTTTGCAAAGGCAATAACCTCCTCTGAAGTTTTGAAGGTGTCTTGTGTAAATATTTCTTGAATATACTGTAATGTAGTTTATGGTCTGTTTGTATAATAACTATTTTACCATATATATATATAAAGTTATGAAACTTTAGACAACTAAACACTATGGACAGTATCTCCTTTTCCAGTGCTTTCTTAGTATTTCTGAGCATCAGTCAGAGCTCTTGATCCATATGCTATAGGGCTGCCTTCCCACAATAACAATGCACCAAGCCAAAAGGTTTTTTGCAGAGTTACCTCTGGACTGGCACACTCTGGTGGTGTGCCCATCTTTAAGAAAGGCTACCAGAGATTGTTCTAACTAGATATGAAACTCTGTCTTCAGCCTCTCAAGAAAAAATATTTCAGAATATATATACATATATATCTATATATCTACAGCTATCTATCTATATTTATAGAGAGAGAGCTGTGTATTTGTGGATATGTAATATTACTCTAGGTATTTAAAAACTGCTTAATCCGATACTGCATTGAGCTGAGTGTGCTAGTTGTATAGTTGAACATGTTATAAGAAGCTGTTAACTGCCTTTCTGCTTTGCTATCGTTTTGTGAGTTTGCAAAGTTGCTGTTTAACTTTGAATGTTAGTGTTTGCTACCATTCTGAACAAAGTTCAACAAGATGACTAGGTAACAAATGTTGTACACTATGAAAGCTGTGGCACCCCAGAAATTTTTTTTATTGAGGACATTTTTATTTACATGTAGTGGGTCCAGAGGTTGCAAGAATATAGTGATGAAGGAGTATTACAGTGGTTGGTACTGAACTATTCCTTTCCATGTCTTTATAAGTCATACTGCAAAAGGTTTGTAAGTAAAAGTTGCATTTTTCTGATGATACCCAGTTATGAAACAAGTCTGATATACAATATGGTATGCAAAGTATGTGAAAAGAATTATCAAACAGAATAATTATTTAAGATGCCTTAATGTGCTGTCACCACAGATAGCTACTAGGCTTGCAGTCCAGTGGACAATGGAGGAGCCTAGCCCAAATTTCCAGTTTTCCCCAGGCACTCTGTGATTAGATGACTTTTTGAAGGTCAGACAGTAGGCTGAGGGGCTCAAACCCAGTACCCTGGAAGTATAGCTCACAGCCTTAACCCTCTGTGCCAACTGCCAGGCATGGCAACTAAAATTTAATGCCAAAAATGCAGTTGAATAAATCAAGATATGACACAAATTTTGCAGCTGTTTTTTTTAAATCCTTCCCATTCCTTTCACTTATCATGTACAGGCCTTCGTGGAGCACTGCGTCCTACACACCCCTGCTAGTTATTTATACTAAGTCTAAATCACTGTACCATAGAGTAAGAGCAATTCTCTAACATACTCCAGATTCTGAGCTGGTTTATATTCCTCTTAATCACACTTATGCTGTTCTAAGGAAGGCAGTTACCCTCCTCAGACTTTCAACAGGTACCCCAGTCATCAGACACAAGCAAATACACATACAAGCAGACACATACATAAATGAATAAATAAATTAAGTTTAATTAGCAATGTTATGTATATTACAGTCTGGGGAATATAGGACCTCCTTGAAGTTGACTGCATGTATAAATCTGCAGATGGGGGAACAATCCATACATATCTGTTGGCATCCTGAGGTCCACACAAAGTACATGGTTTGAAGAATGGCCAAATCAAATCTAAAATAAATAAAAAAAAGAAATAAGAGTAGCAAACAAACACAGTGAGAAAGAGAGAGAGAGAGAGAAAGACCTGGAAAAGAAAGCTTATGCTGAAAGATAAAAGATTGATAAGAACAGGGTATGCATGTTTCTATAATACAGGCATGTCAACCAGGTCTGCATACTGGGAAAAAAAGAATAACAAAATAATTTGAAAAAAGCTAATATACAGAAAATGACAAATGTTACAATATATAAATATGTGAAAAGCACTGGAAACAAGAATTATAGGTTATTACTGACAATGAAGGGTTAATGATCATGTGACTTCATCCATTAATGTTCATTAAGAAACAGAAATAAAGCTGGATGTTGCAGTTCAGGACAAAAGGTAAATGTAACAGTAATTACTAAAATAACTATACTTAATGTCTAGAGTGTTCTGCTTTCTGTGGGAAATGAAGCAACATATTAAGACATGCAAGCCAAAAGCAAAGCAGTTTGTAACAAGGGCACTTAGTCTGAGATACCCTTAGGACAACTGGGCTAGTGAAAAAGGACTAAGTTATTCTAATAGTAGTAACTCCATACGACTTACAGCAAAACGTAGTTTGGGGCATGCTGTGGGTTTGGAGGACAGATACCCTTGTCAAAGAATGAAGAAATACTAATCTCATAATTCATGATGACTCAGAAATAAGATCATTTTCTGCCTGGACAATAAATAAATAAATAAATAAATAAATAAATAAATAAATAATTATACAAATGAAATGAGCACCTAATATCTCCATTGTGCATAAGGCAATGAAACCTCTGGTCTAGGTACTATGTATGCATTTTAAGTAAAATAAATATTTGTCTGGTAGTTTAACACATAGGATTGTGGCTATATGGTGTTAATGACATTCATCCGGTAGTCCTTGGTTTGATTCCCTGTTGATGGTCTGTTGTGTGACTCTGAAGGTATGTAACAAGCCAATACTTCCTTGTCACCCCTGAAGAGCGCCATTGATTCTTAGTTGCCTAACCATCTTAACAGAAATAAATTATTTCTCATTGTTGTGGTAAGTGCCTACTTTTAACAAACTTACCTTGTAAGTTCTGAAGTAAACAGGAGAAAAGCAACATGTAATTGAAGATGGTGCTTCCTAAAGGTGCATTGCAATTTTAAGCTATACAGATTACAGCGAAGACATTTGAAAAAGCCTGTAAGATATGAAACAGTACAAACCTTCTTTCCTGACTACAGTAGATGGTCACACTGACATGAGTGTATTGTTTGAATCGAGTCATAATCATTAACATCACTGGACTTGTTGCGGACATTATCATTACTTTCAAATTATAACGATGGGGGTTCACAATTAGAACAGACAAAATATTAGAAATGTAGACCTGAAGGAGGCAGGGGTATGAGATTACATTGTATATTCATGAACAACTAAACACTATTCTGTTATCTCATGTGCTATATAAAGGAAAGCTATTTAAGCAATAATCTACATAAAAAGGGAAAACACTGGATAAAGATTACATACAACTGCCATACAATGCTGTTTGCATGCAAACAGCATATTTGCTAAAAAGAAATGTAGTGCAACTATGTAATGCATTATATGCCTATGCAATGCAGAAATTAAAGTATTACAATGTTTGAACTAATAATTAATTGCATAAAGAAACATTGAAATTTGTTCATTTTTTTTTTTGCTTTTAGTTCTTGAAAGTCTGGAAATGTTAGATATTATTCTATATGTATACTAGAGTACTATGCAGAATTAGTTCAGCCCCTAGACATCACCATAAACAAGAATTTCAAAGATGCACTGAACTGGCAGATTATATCATGGTTCACATGGCAGATCATGACTCAAGTTAATCAGGGCACCGCGAGCAGTGACATTTATATTGTACTTCAGTAGCAGACTGTAAAACGCAAACGTGCATTACTTGGCTTCCAATTTTAATCAGTTAACTGCATACTCTAAGGAATACACTGAGCATTTTCATTTTAGCAGAGCTACAGGAGTTTACTGTGGCAGGATAAATGAACTCAAAGTATACCTTCCAACTGTCTCTGATTTTACCTGAAAATTGTGTTCTATCTCTCAACATTTCTGATGTTAAGACAAAATGATATGTAAGTCAATCAATAGGGGGGGGGGCATTACATTTTCAGACTTCTTGTCCTTATTAAAATGCTTATTAATGCAACTCCTGTCATTCTGTCATCTTTTTAAATGGCTGGAGTTGATATAAACAATATTCCTGATATGGGGGTTTTACCCTGATTATTTATGACTGTCACTGATTGTAATGAAAGGAAGTTAAGAGCTATTAATCAAAGAGCAATAGATCCAGGTGATCCCCAGCATGACACTACATTCTAACTAAGCTCTATAGCAGTGCTATAAATGTGGGATAGGCTTACCATGGTGAGTGCAGCAATAACAAAGCAATGAGCTGTCCATTCTGTTATTGTACAGGCTTAAGATAATGAAGAGTTGTCAAGCTGCTTCCTGTAGTCTGGGGTACAGGGTTTGATTTCTTCCACCTACTCTGGGAGTCTAAGTAAGTCATTTTGACCAGTCACTGCTCCCACGTTACCTCTGACAAGAGACATTTGTATCCAGGGGGCTTAGCAGGTTAACAAATGGAAAAATCAAAAGTAAGGGTACTGTTTGATTATGGAATGTTATTGGCCTGTATTTTTGTACACAAAGAAACTCAGGATGGTATTCACCAACAAACAGCACACTGTGCAGCTCTGTTTTTAGCAGGCTTGCTCAATGTACTATAGGTATGTAATTCATAGACCTCTGCAAAGCTACGGTGCTATGAATCCTAAGGAAAACAGCATCTAGTTTTTACTAGACAATGCCAGAAGCAAATACAGCAGTCTATTAGCATATGCTCTACCCCATAACCTTATTCTAAGACTAAACGATAATGGCAGAGTGATTAAGACATGATCAATCACATTACCTCAGAGCAGAGCAGTGGGACTGAATGAGCTATTTCATGGTGTTCAACACTTACAGTCTGTTGCAGCAATAGGGAGGGAGCTCCATACCAGAGGAGTGAGGCTCTGTATGCATGTGTGTGTGTGTGTGTGTGTGTGTGTGTGTGTGTGTGTGTGTGTGTGTGTGTGTTTGTGTGTATGCACGGGAACATGTGCACTCTCTGTAGGGGCATGATTGGGACTATGCTGGTGTATGTGGTTTTGTATGACTGTGCTTCTGTGTGTCTGTAGATGCATGCGCAACAGCATTGGGTGGTTAGTATGGAAAATGTTGTGCCATCTCTTAATGTAAAGGTTTTGCTAATGAGCTTTTCATCTGTGCTGTTCTGGCATGTCTCTTTATCACAAGCTCTAGAGCACTACTGGAGTACACAACATAACACTATAAATGTTACAGTGCTCACCTTTCTGAATACTGCCTTCAGTTTTGTTAAGTACATAACCCAACAGTATAAGTGCTATGGTGCTAAACCTTCTGAATACTGCCCTTAGTTTTGTTTGGTACACAACACAAGACAACACTATAAGTTCTGCTGAGCTAACCTTGCTGAATACTGCCCTCAGTTTTGTTGGTATTCTCTAGTCGCTGAGTCAGTGTATTAACTAAGTAGCTTACTGTTAATGGCAGTAAGGTAAAAAGGTAAATACTGAAGCTAAATATGCTGAGCCCTAGAATTTATGTTTATATATCTATGTATAAAATCTAGTAGAATGTACATGCACGCATGTATACACACACACACACAAATATATATATATATATATATATATATATATATATATATATGGGTCTACGTCATTTGATTGAAAAGTCATTTTATTGAAAGTCATTTCGTTGAAAACTCATTTCACTGAAACTCAGCTGCCTAAGCACAATCCACTGAAAGCTCACTTCACTGAAAACTCATTTGACTGAAACTCATTTCGCTGAAAGGTATAGGCCCTGTACCCCACTGTAGTATGATCCTTGAGTTAGTAGATATATAGTAAGGGTGTGTGTGGGGGGCACAGGCCCCCACATAGTTTGACTATATATTGTCTTCTGGAAAGATTTATTCATTCGGCTTGTAAGTATCCCTGTCTATGGTTTAAAATGTTTAAAATAGGTGGGGGAGCTTGGACCCCCCCTTACTATATATACTATCTTCAGGATCACACTACAGTGATATGTATATGCATGTGTATATATGTATCTATCTATATATATATATATATATATATATATATATATATATACACATACACACACACGTATATATATATATATATATATATATATATATATATATATATATATATATAAAACATAATATAAAAAAATAAATAAGTAGTATTATGATCCACAGTAGTTTCCATAGTAGTTCCTCTTTACAACTAAACAACATGTTATATTGTCAGCTCCTAAATACCAAAATAATAAGTTCAGCGTACACCAACATTTTCATCTCTACCCCCAATCACTTAAACTCTAATTCCATCACTCCCTCTTGCTATTAGTCTTTCAGCATCTCTGCACTATAACAAGTACACTGACTATACTGCCACATTGTTATACTATTCCCCTACAATATTCCAGTAAGCCTGTTTCTTTTATAGATTAATATGTGCGTTTTTCCCCATACATTGTTAGGTTATGCACTGCAATACTTTCAGTTTCTTATTTAATACCAAACATTAATATACAAATTGCCTTACTTCATATATTAATATACTTGTTTTTCTTTGCTTTTTGTTTATTTTGAGTTTTTCTCCTTGGGCCACCACCAAAAAATTGCCAACCTATCCCAGTAAATAAAACAACAACAGTAATAATAATAATAATAATAATAATAATAATAATAATAATAATAATAATAATAATAATAATAATAATAGACACACAAGCACATAGACAGACGTACTTGGCTCATTTTTAGCACCAGTATATATAAAAGAGCTACACTTTTCTAAAGACAAGTAGTTTTTACTGAGTAATGTACATCTCCATGTACCCAGTGTTATAAGGTGCAGCCCTTGAACAGATCAATAAACCCAACATGTAACATGGTGCAGTAAAACTGTTAACATTAGCTGACAGTAAGAGTGATAACACAGGTGACTCTGGGAAGTAAGAGTACATTTGCTCTTTGACATTTAATTGTAATTGGCACTAAAGAGCAGTCTGCTGAAGTGAAATGATTCATTTTTCAACTGTGACACCCTAGCACTTCAGCAAATGAAAGATTAAAGCCAATGGTAATACTATAGGATTCCAGCCAGTCAAAAATGCTGCAAAAGCAGTTAAAATGTTTGCAATCCCTCTTGGATTTCAGACTACACAGGGATTTCAGCTTTCAGCTTGTAATAGCTAAGACAACATATGGGTCATTTAGTTAGGTCAGAATGATATTCTAAATGGATTAACAAATCAGTGTCTTACCAGTTACACAGTGGAGTTTGGATATTTTTTATGAGGCATTAAAATATTATCTCTTCTTTTCTGTTATAGGAAACTGTATTTGCTACCAAATTATTAATTTAGGAAGCACGCTGATGCACATTTGTCTTAAATGCTGAACGTGCATATAAATCTCAGTTTGGAACATGCTCATTTTTTATTCAGAAGTGCATCATCTGTCTGTAGTGCATCAGGGCAAGATTGACATTTATGATTCTTAAAGGGCAGACTCATATTATTTTATTATGTTATCCATCAGCTGCAACAAGGCATTGAACTGTGATGCTAATCTTTAAATTAGCTGGAAATACCAATATTTGTTTGACTTTTAGTCTGACAAATGGATAATCTTGTACAATATGCTATAAACTGTGAACAACATTGGTGCTATCTCCAGAATACTTAAAGCAGAATGAATGAAACTCGGTAGATGAAAAATATGTGTGACTACTAAGGGAAATGAATATTATTCCTGCATCGATAAACACACTCGCAGTCTGCATTATCCATTCATAGCCATGTTAATGGTTTTCATGTTGTTTTCAAGTACCTGCTTTGACTGACTTTCCTTTCTTGAAATGTGATTACGTTTTCTCTAGTCTCCCTGCAGTAGCACTCCTCATGGAGATCAGATGAATTGTAACAGGATCTCAAGTGGAAGTGGTTGGGGCATCTCACAACACAAGCATGCTAATTCAGAAACTCATGCCAGTCTGTTGGCTAGAGCCATTGCATAAGCATTCAGTGGATGTTATATGGGAGAAGATTAAGGAAACATCCTCAGGCTTGCAGTATGATGATCTCATTCCTTGCTACCCACATTCTTGTGCCTGCCATAAAAATGAGTCAATTGTGAAGGAGCTATGTGTAGAGGAACATCAGCCAGATTTACTAATATACTACTAAGCATAAGAGGTGCACACAAATGAGGGGGAAGCTGAAAATAGCACATGGTGTCTCTGTTTCTTTGTTAATGAATAATGGAGTAAAACGAGGCCATAACTGGCAATAAGTTGATCTTCTGATCAGATGTAGCTATCACTATTACCTTGGCTCCCTACTAAAATATCAGCACTTGAAATGTAGAGTGCTGAAAGACAGAAAAAACAAAGACCAAAAACAAAGAAGAATGAATCTCAAAAATTGCTCTTCTTAAAACTTCTCTTTGCAGGGAGGTCAAGACCCCCACACTCTCTGAACTTATACCAACTTCAGTATTGCTATACCTCAGAGAAAAGGTGATATTCTATAAAATGGCATCTCGGACATAGTAGATATACAGGTCCGATCTTTCAGACATTTAGTCTCCGTATTTTGGGACTCTCTCTAGCGGGTCCTGACATTTCAAATGGTTACCCTATTACCACAGTTTCTTCTTAATGTGTTACTTAAGTAAATATTTAGAGGTAATACTGACTTGTATATGGGGAAGACAGGTCGATTTACTAGATGAGTAATGAGCCTTATTGATGTCACCTTTTCATATAAAATCAAGTAGGTAGCCATATATTTTGTCAAGCAGAGAATGCAAATATTTATTTGACATTTGCTTACCAAAAAAGTCCGACTTGGTTGGAGACAATTTTCAGCAGAGGCCCAGGGAGAAATGCTCCAGACACATGTTTTTGGAATGTGGGAGGAAACCAGAGCACCTGGAGGAAACCCTCACAAATGCAGGGAGGACATGCGGACTCCACACAGAAGGCACCCCAACCGAGAATCAAATTGGAGAACGTCTTCTTGTGAGGCGACAACACAAACTGCTGCACTACTGCACCATCTAAATATGTTTGATAAATATGTTTTTGTATTTTTTCCCTGTCTTTGAACACTGGATTATATAAAGAAGATGTTTATTTCTATTGTTTTGGAGGATATGAATCCATACTGTAATCTCAGGCAAAAACAATTAAAAGAATTTTCATTTGAAAAACGCCTACTACTACTACATTTTTCCCAATGACACTTACTACTGACACATTAATATGCTAATTCAGAGCCACTTTTGAACCAAACAGCAATAAAGACATAATCATTGGACAAACTGAAATCCATCAGCCACATGTCTGAATGACAGAAACTGGCAACATTGCCAGAGCTTCACATTACATGCTTTATAAGATGCGGGGCCTTCTAGGTTTATCAGAAAAAAATAAGTGGGCAAACTAAGCTGCTTTCTGCAGTTGTTTCATCTCCATCATCCAATAACTGCTGGGAATCCATCCTTTCTGGTAGCTAGTCGAACCATCTGAAGTGTAGAGTTCAGTCATTCTCCTAAGGACATGTTATATGATACCAAAAATCAGATCAGGAAGTGGACGGTTTGCATGTAATACTCTTCAGAATGTCAGAGTGCCACCTGTGACTTCCTACCTGAAGTTACTCGTCACTAACCACTGTACCACTATGCTGCTCAGACATTGTTATATATTTGTCTGATTTATGTAAAGACTTTTACTCTCTGAAAAGCACTTATGATGAAAGTAAACAGTGGAGTGCAGGGTGAGAGATATAGGTGACTTTGTAAAAAAACTGATGAAAGACTTAAATTGTCATGTATTGTGAGCACTGATGTGGTAAGAGGAGGTGTTTATTACTATGGTATGCCAAAAATGTGTTTTTGTAGTAATGAAAGTCATTTAATTAATTAATGAATGAAATAGATATTTCAATGAGAAGAATTGGGTCATGTGCAAAACACTATAACTTAATTGTCATGTGAGCAGTGGGTATGATAAAGAGGTGCACCAGTGGATTTATTTTGTGGAGTAGGGACACAATGAGGTTACATGTATACATACAAACATTTCAGGCATGGGCAGCAATGTCCTTCTAGCCTACCAATATACCAAAATAGTTATTCCCATAATAGGCATCCAAGTTGTTCTTAAAATATGTGAACTAGCACTTGCTTTAATGTAATTTGCTAGTCTCTTTCATGCATCAGCTTCTCACTCAGAGAACCAGTCAGTACACCTCTCATTCCTAGACAATTTTCTGCATAGGTTTTCTGCTGATTCTTTACTACTTTTTGATAACCCCGAACATTCTCAGAGGTAGTTGTCTCTAAATGTCTTATATACCTGGATACAGTCTCTTCTTTAGTGTCTAAATGAGACACCATACAAGCTCAGATATTTTAATCTTTCATAATAACTTAAATTTTTACATCTATGGATGCTCTTGGTATATTTCAGCTGTACTTTGCAATTTACTCATGCTTGTTTTCTTATAAGGTTTCCATACTGCTATTCCATACCCCAGTTTGGGGCTAATGTAATTAGCAAACAATAATTTCATCATTTCTGATTTCCTAGACTTTATAAATATTTTTATACAACATATAGTCTAAAACTATCATTAACTTTTTGGGTAACATGATTAGAAAAACTCAAAGCTGGATCTACCCATATAGCCAGGTTTGGACATAGTCAGATTCTTAAATGAATCTACAGTTTCAATCACTGTGTGCTGTATCAAATATTAACCTTTCAATCTCTGTCTCCCAAATCGCATATGCTTAGTTTTTATGTATTTATCAGCATATTATTCTCATGTGCCCAAATGGTCAATTTTGTCAAGTTCTTTTGCACACATGCCCTGTCTGTAACACATGTAATCAGTTAGAAGACATGAGTTTAAAAATGTTTTTTTGTAATTCATTTATTCAGAGCTTCTTTGTACCTGGCTAGGACACATGTGACTACAAGACCTTAGATTGCATCTAAAACCATCTGTGGACCTACAAAGCTGATATAATTTTTTTAACTTGTTCTATCTTAATGCTATTTGACAGTTTTGTTCTGCATTGATTGATTTGGTTGAATAAATTACAGTTTACAGCCTGCACTTGTTAAAGAAACACCATTTTTGTTACTGTACTGTTCTTAGGTAGTTTTAACTGATATGCAAAGGCTGTTTTGAGTTTGCCGAAGTTTTCCTGAGTTTGCCAAAATATTTCAAAATTTTGCAAAGTTTGTCTGTTATTTGTAGAAGTTCTCTTACATTTGCCCACATTTTTCTGTATTTGGGAACATTTCCCAGGATTTGTGAACTTATTTCCAAGGATACCTGATACTGGATGAGTTCTGCATTTTGTTGTAAAGCATTTATTACTGCACTTGAACTCAAAACCAGTTTGTTTTATATTTGAAGGCATTTGTTCTGCAGTCTGGTAGAAGCAGAGGGCTGATTCAACCCATCCAAGTTGAGAACTGCTGGTAGAAGGCTTATTGTGTGTTTATCTGATTGGCCTGAGGGCTTAACCACATAAAAGTCTTTCATCCTTCTGGTATAAAAGCCTCCATTTGCATATTGTGCAAACACAGTTACCGGTGCCTTGTATATAAGCAAACTTCTCCAGTTTAAAATCCTCTATATGAAATTCTCTCCATAGTCTCCCACAGTTTATAGGTACTTGCAGAGCTGCCAGTTTGTGCAGAGAGCAGAACCACTGCAGGTCATTTAATAGTATACTGCTAAACACTCTCACTTAGACCTTTTAACTATTCTCTTCTACTGCTTCCCATTTACTAAGAATCTGGTATAATGGAGAGGTGCTTTCCTGTCATCTCTGTTTCTGGCCTGGTGGATATGGGCATCCTGAGATAATGTAGTAACTACATCATATTCACTGACAATCATTTAAGTTTAGAACAGACGAACACAGTGTGTGAGAGATGTAGATACACAATGTCATTGGTGCAAAGCTCTGACATACATACACGAAAAATGCAAACCAGGTTGTCAGCATTACATCCGAAACACTCACTATCAACAGTAAGGAACAAACACATAGACCCACATATGCAGAGATACTCACCTGTAATCTACCCAAACCTCCAAGACCTTCTTAAAGCAGCTCTCACTGGCCCTTTGCACACCCAAAAAAGACAGCAAGACACACAACATGTAACTCTAAAAATCATAGTAGCCATTCTTCCAAGCCCATAATGCAACACATTGCACAGCCAAACATTCTAGTTATTGGGGATTCCATTGTAAGACATGCTGATGTTCCCTTTACCAGGCTAAACAAGGAGAAGATCACAGTGAGCTGTCTGTCTGGAGCCAGGATCCATCAGATCAGGCTGCACTTAGGTCTTTAAAGCACAAGTACCAGTATGACACTGTCATATTCCATGTGGGCATAAATTACGTATGATATACCTCAATGGACTATATGAAGACAGATGGAGCTCTCCTAATATGTGCCCCGTGGAGGGGGGTGTAAATCTAGTGTTGAGTAGCGTCCCATGATGATGCCACAGTACCAGCAAAAAATGATTGACTTCAACAATTAGCTTAGTTTCTGGTGTCCCAACAAGGGGATCCAATATCTGTCAACCTGGGAGACATGATCAACAGACCACAATGCTTTTCCAGAGATGGTTTGCACTTGTCACCACTTGGCTTCAGGATACTGGCAAAAAATGTATCTATCACCATAGTGCATTTTGTAGGCTGTGCCAAGTTGTTAAACCCTCCAACATAAAATAAAATTAGTCATGGCTACCTTAAAGTACTGCTGCTCAGTGCTAGGAGTTTAAATAAAAAACTACACTTCCTGGAAGCACTGCTAACCCTGGCGAACACAGACATATATGCAGTCACAGACACATGGTTCAGAACCATGGAAGTACCCTGACTATCAAAGGCTACAGTGCCTTTCATACATTTTGATATTTCAATCCCCCTCAGCTCAAGATAAAACAAAGGGAGGAGGTGGCTCAGTGTTCATAAAGGACAAGTACACTGCTGGACTGGTCCAACAACATGACTTGTTTGAGCTGCTCCATGCCCAATTAACCATAGGTGGGACCCTCTATCATATCTTTGCCAGCTACAGATCCCTTAACATGAGTCTGGAAAAGAACACACCTCCTACCTAAACCTTCTGGAATCTCTTAACATTCAGCCTAACACCATACTTATGGGTGATTTCAACTACCCCTCCATAAACTGGAAGACTTCTATGACACATAATTCACTTGCTCATTGTTTTTTTGACTTTATCAACACAAACACCCTGGAGCAACAAGTTAGGTCCCAAACTAAAGGTACAAATATCCTTGATATAGTACTCATGAACATGGGGGATGCTGCACCCTTCCATGCATTAAACTCCTCCCTCATAAGATCTGACCACAGATGATCTTCTTTAGTATAAAAACTAACCTATAACCCCCATCACACTCCAAACCTGTTAAGAACTTTGCTAAGGCCAATTACCTCAAACTGACACCTTGTTAAGCTTCCAAGCCCCTCTGAACCCTGATGGCTGTACACAAAAAGCACTGTACAACCCCATTCATAGCTGCATAGAGGAAGCAGTACTTGTCTGAGTCAAACCTATGATTACTGGAAAAAATAAACTGCCCTGGTGGACCCATAGCATAAACAGGTTATTCAGCAAAAGGAAAAAAATATTCCCTCCAAAGCCAAGAAGGAACAGACAAAGCAGTGCAAAAAGACACTCATCAATCTAAACAGACAAATTAGACAGCTGGTCATATCTGCCAAAGCAAACTAGGGGGCACAATTAGCCTCCCAGGTGAAAGATAACCATAAGGCTTTTTTAAATTATGTTTGTAACCTCAGTGGAAATACTCATCGATGTGCTGAGTTAAGCATGAATGGAAACACTTAAACCCGGCCTGAAGCTGTATCAAACCTGCTGGCCGACAAGTTCAGTTCAAATTCACCCACCCCCATCATCACCTCCTATCACACCCAAAGAAGTACATGCAACCATCCCCCTACCAGTCATTACGAGGGAACAGGTCCTTACTGTGTTTGCTAAATCCAAAAATACAGCCTCCATGAATCCCCACAACATTGCAGGATGCTTCTTAAATAGCTTAAAACAGAATCTATCAGGATCATTAGAAACCCTCTTTAACCACAGTCTCTGGATGGACTTTGTCTTACAGGAATGGAAGACTGCAAAAGTCATCTCTCTGCACAAGGGAGGCCTATCAACTGACCCAGGGAATTACAGACCCACAAACTTGACCAGTCTTATCTGCAAGTCCATGGAAGAATTATCACGGACCTGATCAATAATGACATGGGAAATCTCCAAACACTTGACCAGACCCAATTTGGCTTTGTCAAAGGGAGATCTTGCCTGATCAATATGGTGGACTTCTTTGAGAAAGTCACCAGGGCCATAGATGAGGGTAAAATGGTACACGCAGCTTATCCAGACCTAGCCAAAGCTTTTGACACAATTCCCCACATGGGGATCATAGATAAACTTACTAAGTTAGGCATAAACCCCTACATTATCAGATGGATAGAAAACTGGCTGACTGACAGGGCACATGTTGTCTGTATCGGTGAATTCACTTTTGAAAATAAACCTGTTACTAGTGGTGTCCCGCATGACTTAGTTTTGGGACCCTCCTGTTTGGTATATACTTATCTGAAGTGAAAGCCAACGTTGGGGGCCTCTGGCTCACCAAGTTCATTGACAACTGTAAGCTAAGAGCAATCATTGAATCCCCAAATGATGTTGACATCCTACAAACAGGACGAAATATGACAAATGACTGGTGCCAAAATCATGGTCTGAGACTAAATGCTAAAAATGTGTAATCATATCCTTCAGTAAATCAGATATCCCTACAACTTATAATATTGATAGCACAACACTAAAATTAGATCCAGTGGTGAGGAACCTAGGAACACAGACAGATAGTAACCTAAACATTGATTACCATGTAACTACGGTAGTGAGGAAATCCTTCTGTGTGGCTCAATGTATTAGTAAAGGCATGGCATCAAAATCAAAGGAAGTCACACTGCAATTGTACTTGGCCCAAATGGAGTGGCCCCAGAGGTTTTTCACTAAAAAATACAAAGCATAAGACACATGTCTTATGCAGACTGACTAAAGGCCCTATCCCTTTACTCCATATCATATTGATTAATGAGGTGTGACTTATGCTTGACCTGCAAGACATTCCCTGATCCAACCCTGATGAAAATGTTACATATTCACAAGAAAAATTATGCAAGTGTTTCGTGTTCATGGACATGAACCTTATTTGTGACTCACACAGAACTTGCTGTTGAGACAGATTCATATCCCAAAGGTTACCTCATCCATGGAATAAACTTCTGATCTTCATAAAACAAAGCTTATCCCTCACTCTCCTCAAAAAGAATTTGGATAAATGGATGGGAAACAGTAAATTCACTCCCAGGGAACTGCCCATGTCCCATATGGACAGAGGCAGTTTGTAAAATGACTCAGGGCTCCAAAACTGAAAGACCCACTACCCTGATACCACCCCATTCCATATCTGGGAAATTAAGATATAGGGCTGCCATAGCCTGGGTATTATTAGCTAGACTTGTAAAGGCTCTTGCGCCATTAGCCTTGTAATCACCTATAAACATATGAACCTATGATTTAACAGAGAATGTAGAATATAATGAGAATATAGAACTGTAAATAAGTAGGAAGAGTGAGAGTAAGGAAAGGAGAACGAGGAAGAAGAAACGGAAGGTGAAGTGAGCAACTCAGGGAACGGCATGCAAAACATGAAAATAATTGTATAGGAAAATAGTTTCAGTTGAAAGCTTAGAAATGGAAGCTATTAAAGGTCACATTTCAAGAGGGGACCACGTTAGACACAAGAGTAGGAAAAAGAATTTAACAGGTCAGTAGTATTCAAAAATAATTGAAATAAATAATTTTTCAGTAACATCCTTTAAAAATTAATAATGCAGTGTATGAAGAAGGAAAAGTTGCTGTGTTGGAATGATGTGAAAATTAAACAAATATACTATAGATTTGTTAAAAATCTATATTCTTTATCATCTTTATTAAATTGTCATATTCTAAGACATGACATGTGTATAAATACATTAAATGAAAAGAAAACAGATCATAGTAACATTTTCATTGGTTCATAGGTAAGCACTAAGTCAGCTCTCCTTGCGGGCTATTTTAAATCTAGCCAGTTTCCCTTTTGCTGCTTCAGTTGACCTATCCCACTTAGTGTTAGATTGGCCTTATCCAACCCATGGTCAATAATTATATATTTCCCCTAGTTAGAATAACTGGGATAACAGATAATTTGAATAGACCCAATGTTGGGGATAAAGCATTTAGGAGCTGTTTGTGTCCATTAGTAGTACAGGGGGCACTCTTTAGGTAAATATTATATTACCCATCCTTAGATCTAAGCAGCTGCACTTAAATATGGACAGGGATGAACTTTTTTTATGTGGATGTCTGTTCCAGAGCAGTGGTATCCTCTACGAGATATAACTGTCCCTCCAAACCATTCTGTTTATGTTGTGGAAAAGGTTTAGACCTCTAGAATGAGTATTCCTGATACAGTTTGACTTGCTGATGTACAGTAGGTCCATCAGTATTGAGTCAGGAAAGGCTTGATGGCTAGACATAGGTCACCACTTAACAGTCTGTAGGATACTAACAGGATTTTTAGGTAGCTCCTATAGGATATATTGTTTAGACCTTGTATCTTTGTAGTAAGATATTTCTGTGGACTTTCCAGTTGTTGTATGTGCCTGGACAGATACCTGCCAAAGGGGGCATTAGACTTAATATTTGACCTAATGAGGGCTGAGTAAATGAGCACAATGACATTTCCAGATCTAGTCACAATCACTTTGTTTGTAAGCTGCACAATATAGAAGGAGTTTCTTATGACACCTGTTGGTTGAAAGTTAGGTCCCTGTCCACATAAACTCCCAAATCTCCATTACTGTAGTGGAGTGTACATATGTTTTCTTTTTAATCCTTTTTGTTCACTCCAACATTACATAAATTGTTCAATTCCCAACTTCCATTAAACTACACATATTTTCTTGAACATTATTCTGTTTGCATTGATCCCACAAATCCAATATCTATGCAATTTGCATCTTTCCTTTTCTAAAGAGCCCACCTCCAGTTCTTTTATTGCATGTACACTATTCAGTACTTCAGTTAAAGTTGGTTTACATTTTGATTCACATTTTCTACTAATTAATATTCTTGGTAATCAATAGCATTACACTTAGTAAGGCCATGCAATTTTTAGGCAATTCAGATCTTATATTTAAGTTCAAAAGAATAATTTTCTTAGTTACAGCTATTTGCTCCTCCACCATTTCTGACAAAGCACATTATAAGGAATTTTTAACATTTTTCAGCTTGGTAAATTCCCCAAAATATGCTGCCATTTATTTCAGTCTTCTAGTTTTTACTGGTGTTTTTAGAAAATTTTCAGTTTTCTCTCTAGGAGATCTCCAATCAGCCTGTTGATCTATGTGTAGCCTTCTTGGATGCCCCTTGACATTGGAACTGTAAAGGAAAAGCAAAGGAAACAGTTTCATCGAATAGGGGGAAGGACAGTGGGAACAGAATGGTGTTCAGGGGTAGTGGTCTTGGTTAATAACCAAGATTTTTAGAAGTTACAGTGGAAGATCCAGAGAGATAGTGGACTGTAGAATGAGAAACTGAATGATAATAATCATACTTTTATATGCTTCTATGTGCAGCAAGGAAAGGGAAAAGCTATTTGAAGATACGTTTTTGTTGAAAATAATAGAGAAATGGCCATGTTGGGTGACTTTGTAATTTAAGGACAAGAAAAAGTATAATAGGAACAGATATGAAACTTTGTAGGCAAATGATGGAAAACATAATTCTGACATTATGTAAAGAAAGAGTGACATTCATTTGTGCTACTTTCAAGGACTTTAAGAGAAGTAAGTAGTAGGAATTTAATTTTAGTTTTTTTTTTTTCAGACCGCATTGCAATAATGTCAAAATTGGAGAAGAGGGTAACATAATTAAGACAGGAAAGAATTTGAAAAGGTTAACAAGTACATGCGCAGACATGGAAGTGAGACAGAAAAGAGTAGAATTGTTTAAAGACCATATGGAAATTATAGCATTTTATAATATATGCAAAGAGTGGTGGATTAGGTACAAAAACAAATATAAGGAACTTTATAAAAAAACTGAGTAGTATTGGCATGACTGTGGAAAACATATATATAAACAGAAATGCATGAAGAATGAAATTCAGTAGATGAAGGGGATAGTGAGCTTCACAGACAGGCAATAGAAATATATGAGATGAATATGTTACGAGTGAAGGACTTCTTACAGAGACAAACATGCTTAGTGAAAGAAAGAAAGAGGAGGCAAGTGCTTATTTAGGGTATCAGATACAATTCAATGAAGATACAATGACTGGAATGAAAGATAGGAATGATGGAGTGATATGGTTGTAAGGAATCCCAAAGGAATTTTATAAAGATTAGAGGAGTATATCAGAAAAAAAAATTAGTAAGGAATAGGATAAAAAAAGGAACATATATACACAGAGTGAAATGCATATGCAATGAAATAAGTGATGTTAGTAAAGGATGTTAAGATGAAAGAATTAGATACGGTAATAGACAAAGGTAGGCAGGCACAGTACCAGGAACAGATGGAATGGGATATGAGTTTTACCAAAAAAAATGGAAAAAGAAGAAGGTTTCATAAAAATATAGAAATAAATGGGTGAAGAATGAAAACAGAATTAGGATATAAACGGTTATCATAAAATATTATAGAAAAAGACAGAGGAAGAAGAAATAAATAATTGAAGACCTGATACTTTATGTAATGTTGATTTTAAAATAATGCTGACAGTAAATCAGACAGGTTTGAGGCAGCGCTTAAAGATGTAGTACGATATGCACTGTATCGAGTGAAAGAAATGAACATTAACGATATGTTAATATTGACAAAATAAATAGCGCATGGGCTTAGAATGGTATTAGACTGGCAACATTATATCAAGAATAGATATGATAACTTTAAGAATTGCCAGCTATGGGATATGTTATAACAGTATGGAATCCCAACGAAAGTGATAGGAGTCATCAGAGATGTATATGAGAAGTGCTGGGTAAAGTAAATAGTTAATGGATGGATATGGAGTAAAATCAAAATTGGGAAGGGTATCAAACAGGGCTGTCTGATTACTGCAGTATTATTCGGTTTATTTATTAATGCCGTAATGGGTTAAGCAGTGAGAGCAGGAAAGGTAGCAAAAAGTGTTTATTACAGTGAGATATAGTTACCAGTATTTATGCCATAAGCAGATGATTAAGTGATCATGGTAAGGGTAACACATGGGTACCTGTGATAGTGAAGGGATTAATAAAATAGTAGTGGTAGGGTTTGTTTTGAGTTAAGAAAAAAAAAACAAAGACTACAGTGGCATAGTGCAAATATGTGATATATATTTTACAAGAAAAGAGGTTGAAATATTAGGCATAATATGGAGTGAAAGATGCCATTGAAAAACAATGTAAAGCAGTTTTAGGGAAATAAAATAAATAATGTTTGTATCGGGGCTATATCATTTATTTTTTTACAAAAAAGTATACTATATCCATTCAATGATATTAGGAAAATCAGGGTACATGAGAATGTTTTGTCTTGTCCTGAAATGAGGTGGGCTACTCTTTGGTGCAGGCTGGAGAAGTTGTTTGACCTCAACTGAGCTACAAAATATAAGTATTTTTTGATTATTTTAACAGATTACTGTTTTTATAATTTAATATATATAAAGCACTTTGTCTATTCAGAATCTTCAGAAATCTTTTTCTGTTTAAAAACTTTCATAGCTTGTTGTCTTAGGCTATTGTATAAACTGAAACATTTACTCTGTGTAATTATCTCTTGGCTAGTGGGGGCTGGTTCTTTTGTGTTCTTGTAAAAAAAAAGTTGTGTTTCTGGTCTTTGGTGCAGGCTGGAGAAGTTGTTTGACCGCAACTGAGCTACAAAATATAAGTATTTTTGATTATTTTAACAGATTACTGTTTTTATAATTTAATATATATAAAGCACTTTGTCTATTCAGAATCTTCAGAAATCTTTTTCTGTTTAAAACTTTCATAGCTTGTTGTCTTAGGCTATTTTGTCCCACCCTCCCTCCCTGTTGGTGTCTTGCTCTTATACTTGGTGGCTTTGCAGTTGCCCGCCCCTACTGTGACACACCTCCCAGTCTAGTGTCATTAGCTCATTCTTCTTAATACAGAGAGAACATTTGATAAGGCCTTCTGTTCCTCCTTTTTACCTTTTCAAAAAGTAAAACAAAACTTTTTTTTCTTCTTCGCCTGAACCTTCTTGTGTTCTGACTGTCCTTCTCAAACATATTGGAAATATACAGTACATTTCAGAGCATTTGTTATAACTGTATTTGCTATAACTGATTTAAGTATTTTTTTCTGGCTTTTTGAATATTTACTGCTTAGCGACTGCATCTTAGCCTGTTTATACAGCTCTGCATTCTATTTAAACTGTTTTTGTGTTGATTAACTGTTTGTTTTGCACTCTTAAAAAGTTATTTGTTGCTTAATTTTACCTGTAGGCTAACACACTCAAGTGTGCTAGCCACTTAAAAGCATTTATAGCATTTACTGTCTGTTTTTTCCTTGTCTCTGTAAAAAAAAAAATCTCTCTTGTTTTCCCACCTTACTGAACTAGAGTAGTCCAGTTTCAGAGTTGCTGATCCCTGGGCTTTGTTTTTAGTTCCTGTTACTGATCCATTGCCTTATTAGGAAGGAGGGAAGTTTCTTTGCTTACCAGTGGGAGTGGGAAGCACTGAGCAGCCTTTTTGTCCGAATTGGTGAAGTTTCAGCCAGAAACTAGTAGTCTATTGGTCGGTTTGGGCCAATTCCTAGCTCCTTTCAGCCCCTGCTATAAAACACGCTAAACACGTGTTTTCCAGCTTGTACCAACTCTGCACAGATCCTCGTGGTGGCCTGCAGAGTGATCCAAGCAGCAGAGAGCTAAAAGAGTGACTTTCTACCAGATATAAGTATTTTTGTGGCTTTCCCACTGTTATTAAGCTAGCGACTGCATTTCGCCTGTTTTACTGCTACTTTAAGTGATTTCTGCATTTTACACTGTTTATTGCACTTTAAGTTACTAATTGTTGCAAATTGTTTCTGTAGGCTACACACTAAAGTGCTAGCCGATTTACAGCATTTATAGCATTTACTGTCTGTTTTTTCCTTATCTCTGTAATAAAACAAGAAAATCTCTTGTTTTCCCACTTTACTGAACTAGAGTAGTCCAGTTTCAGAGTTGCTGATCCCTGGGCTTTGCTTTTAGTTCCTGTTACTGATCCATTGCCTTATTAGGAAGGAGGGAAGTTTCTTTGCTTACCAGTGGGAGTGGGAAGCACTGAGCGCCTTTTGTCCGATTTGGTGAAGTTTCAGCCAGAAACTAGTAGTCCATTGGTCGTTTGGGCCAATTCCTAGCTCCCTTCAGCCCCTGCTATAAAACACGCTAAACTGTACTGCTGATCAAACCAGCATATCCTATAACTGAAAAGTTCATCTCTACTTGATTCCCAAGTAGACTATTCTCTATCTGTAAAGCCTAGCACTTACTCCTACAGTACTTGCACCTTGATAAAGCACTCTTATTATAGATAGTACCCCACCAGCCCAAAACCCACTTCCGCCGGAGTCCTTTGAAAGTTCTTTATCTACTACTTCTAGTATGTCGAGGGATCAGTTGCTAGTGTCCTCTCCAGCTCAACTGGTGAACCTGGGAATATTGAGGCAATGTTACAATTGCCTCATGTACACAGACAATCCTCTCCTTCTCCCACAAAACACAAATACATGCGAGAGATGCAACTATACGGCCAAACTGGAGGCTGAGCTCTCTCAACATAGGACTGGCAAGACCAGACAGGAGGAGAAGGCAACCACACACAATACATACCCAGTCACACATGGTACCATCACAACTTCAAATCATACACATACTCACACAAAGACATACTCGGAGGCTCTGGTCAAAATTTACCAAAACAGCAGAGGCCACCAAAGCAGACACCCAAACAACTACCACCTCACGACCCAACACATGCAACACATAGACCACACAGTCAGAGTGTCAAACAGTCACAGCCCTTAAGGCCAAACAAAATGCCAGACACACTTGTCATTGGTGATTCCATAGTCAGGCACACTGACGTCCCGCTCACCAGACTGAGTAAGGAGAAGGTCACAGTAAGCTGCCTGTCAGGCGCTAGAATCCACCACATAACGCAAGCACTCAGGTCTCTCAACAGCAGGTACAAGTACGACTCAGTCATTGTCCACGCTGGTGTCAACGACCTGAGACGCACTCCTTGGACTACATGAAAAGGGACGCCGAGGAGCTCTCTGATTATGTAGCCCAGGCAGGTATGACCCTGACCTTGAGCAGTATCCTACCTTCACCTAGAATGATGCCACAATACAGTGATAAGATGATCAGCTTTAATAATTGGCTTAAATTCTGGTGTCATTCAAAGGGGATCCAATGTCTGTCTGCCTGGGATGACATGCTGGACAAGCCACGCTGCTTCAAGGGACGGCTTGCACCTGTCACCCTGGGCTTCCGGATATTGGCAAAGGCTCTTGCCACCCCATAGTGCCTTTTTAGGCAAGGCTCAAATTCTAAACCTACCACCCTAGAACACCAAAAGGAAAAAACTAAGGGTAATGCTGCTCAATGCCAGAAGTCTCAATCTCAAGATGCACGCACTCGAGGCCCTTCTCAATATGGAGAACATCGATGTCTGTGCTGTGACAGAAACCTGGTTCAAGGCTCCTGAGAGCACCCCAGCACTAACAGGTTTCACCTCATATCATACGTTCCGCCCCAAAATCCGGACAACACCAAGAAAGGAGGGGTGTCCATATTCATAAAGGACACCCACACCTCAAGGTTGGTGGCAACGCACGATGCATCGGAGACCATCCAGGTGCAATTAACCATAGGCAAGACTGCTCTGCAATTTGTAGCATGTTACAGGCCACCCTCTCAAACTCAGGAACCTCACATGGCCTTCCTGAAAACATTGGAGGGATAAATGTATCTCCAAACACCATCATACTAGGTGACTTCAACTACCCTAATATAGACTGGGAACACTACTCAAGCCCGAACACTCTAACCCAAAGATTCCTGGAGTTCATAAACTCAAATGCCATGGAACAACTAGTCACCATCCCCACAAGAGGTGAAAACATACTTGATCTCATCATCACGAACATGGGATCAAAATGTTCAACACCGAAGTATACCCTCACTGGTGAGATCAGATCATAAACTAATCTCGCTGGAGGTCCTCATCCCGCCCCACCTGAAACAAAAAGACCACAGTGAAAAACTTCTCAAAAGCCGATTTCACACTTCTAAAAACTAGTGTGGTCTACTTTAAGGCCCCTGAGCCAGTGGTAAACATTACTCAAACCGCTGAATCACTTACAAATGCCTTCTACCAGCACCTACAGGACTGCATGGATCAGGCAATCCCAAACAAAACTAAGACTCTCTGTACCAAAGGCAAGCGTCCAGTCTGGTGGACCCCAGCCATAAACAAGCTCTACAACAAAAGGAGGAAGCTACTACAAGATAGAGCAAAATCCTTGAAAGGTAAGACACCTTTGATCATTATAAGTAAAAACTAAGAGCTCTCATAAAATCATCCAAGGCAAATTTTGAGAGAAAAATCGCCAAGGACTCTAAAGACAATCATAAGGCCTTCTTTAGCTATGTTAGAAACCTAGGAGGAAACTCCCAGATATGCTCAGAATTAGTTCAAAATGATGTGAAAATTACTGAACCTACACACATTGCTAACATACTGGCTGACAGGTTCAGTGCAAACTTCTTCCCTCCCCAAGAGGAGAGATATCTATTCCAGAGGATTGTAGCCCCCAAACATCTCCAATGCCCAGGTGAGAACTGCCCTCACTAAGGCAAAAAACACAGCATCCATGGGACCGGATGGTGTCCCCAGCTGTGTGCTTCATGAACTCAACGAGGAATTAAACCCACAGTTAGGACAGCTGTTTAATCTTAGCCTCACCTCAGGATACGTACCCAAGGAGTGGCGCACGGCGACTGTGGTCCCACTTCATAAGGGCGGTGCCTCCACAGACCCTGGAAATTACCGCCCCATTAGCTTGACAAGCCTTATCTGCAAAGCCATGGAGAGGATCATAATGGAACTCATAAATAAAAACATAGGGAATTTGCAGACTTTGGATCCAACCCAGTTTGGCTTTGTCAAAGGCAGATCCTGCCTCTTAAACTTGGTTGACTTTTTCGAGACAGTCACCAAGGCCATTGATGAGGGAAAGGCAGTCCATACAGCCTACCTCGACCTGGCAAAGGCCTTCGACACAATACCCCACTCAGGTATCATCGAAAAACTCATCAGCTTGAATGTAAACCCATACATCACAAGATGGGTTGCAAACTGGCTAAGCGACAGAACCCACAGGGTCAGAGTTGCTGGAGCCATGTCAGA
The DNA here is from genome assembly GCF_019279795.1 of Protopterus annectens. Taxonomy (NCBI): domain Eukaryota; kingdom Metazoa; phylum Chordata; order Ceratodontiformes; family Protopteridae; genus Protopterus; species Protopterus annectens. The sequence goes on from NC_056734.1 coordinate 278,244,079, forward strand.
CTCAAAGCCTGTCACAAGTGGTGTCCCACAGGGCTCAGTCCTGGGTCCACTCTTGTTCGGCATCTACTTTTCTGAAGTACAAGCAAACACAGGAGGGTTATGGCTGACAAAGTTTGCAGATGACTGCAAACTGGGCCATAGTCGAAAACACATCTGACACAGATATCCTCCAGAAGGGCCTCACAGAAATGGATAACTGGTGCCAGAGCCATGGCCTGAAGTTAAACGCCAAAAATGCATAGTCATACCCTTCGGGAAAAACAAGGTTACCCCTAGCTACCATATAGGTGACAATCCACTGAGCACAGAAAAGTCATCAGGGATCTGGGGACCCAAGTTGACAGTAGTCTTCGTTTGACACTCATGTTGCTAAAGTAGTTAGGAAAACCTTCTATATCGCCCACCTGATCATGAAGGGATTCACATCTAGATCAAGGGAGGTCATCGTCCCCTGTACTCATCACTCATTAGACCTATGATTGAGTACAATGCCCGTTCGAATGTATCTGACCAGACACCTGATGCAGCTTGAAAGGCCCCAAAAGTTCCTCACCAAAAGGATAAAGGGTCTCAAAAATATGTCTTATGCTGCCCGACTGAAAGAACTCCAGCTTTATTCAGTCTCATACCGCTTGCTCAGAGGTGACCTGTGCCTGACATATAAGGCCATGTCAAACCCAGATTTGATGAATATGCTTCACCTCAAAAATCTAGATCCCTCAGAACCACAAGGGCGGAGACTTAAACCTTGACACGGTTATAAATAGAACGTGCTGGAGGGACAGATTCATCACCCAGAGACTCCCTATGCTGTGGAACAAAATCCCGGTACATGTGAGGCAGAGCACCTCGCTGGCCTTGTTCAAGAGGAATCTTGACCAATGGATGGGAGATCGCAGATATACCCCAGGGATTACTTCAGTGTCACTGCTTGACAGAGGCACAGAAAAATGATAGGCATAGTTTTTATTCAAACTAAAGGGGTGGCGAAAGCCACATAACTATGGGCTAGGCTTATAAATGCCCTTGGGCAGATAGCCTAGTATGAACCTATGAACCTATGAACCTATGAACCAGCCACAGCTCTGAGCTGAGATACCAAATGATTGGAGGCTTCTGAGCTTCCAAAAAAAACATAAGTTGCCTGTTTTTTGCTTATTTATACTATTTACTGTACTTTTTTATTGCTTCCCACCTACATTTATACTGTATTTATTTGGTGTGTTCTAAACTACATTATTATAATGTAATTGTCTTTTACACTGTACCTGCAAAATCAAATTTTATTGCTGTTTTCACTTTTTAGCAAGCTTTTTGCTGTTTCCACTGTTTGTTAAGTATTTACTGGCATTTTTTCACTATTTTAAAGCTATCTCTTTTGCCTGCTCTGGTTTTCCCGCCAAGCAGTACTTAATTGAACTGTTAACTGTTTAAATCATTCTTTAGCACCTCCTGTCTGATTTTCTGCTGTTTTAAATGGTTTTTCTTTGTCTCACTGCTGTGTTAAACATTCTCTAGTGTTTCCTGCTGAAACTAGGGTAGCTAGTATCTAGTAGCTGTAGCATAGTCCAGATCCAGGCCTGCTGCTTCTGGAACTGTCTGTTTGTAGTGTTTGCTTGTTCTGAGAATGTTTTCCAGGCTATCTTGGATTGGAAGGGGCTTATCTGCACTTTTGTGAGAGAATTATGTTGAGTGGGACTTGACTAGTAAAGGGAGGTTGGTCTAGGGCAGGGGTGGGCAAACTTTTTGATTCGTGGGCCACATTGAGTTCTAACATTTGACAAAGGGGCCGGAACAGGAGCAGATAGATGGCATGCTTTGAAAACATCACGTCATTGGGGGAAAAATACACATCTTGGGATATGGAGAAAACATGTGCTTTAATTTCCAATGAAATGAAGAAAAGCATTACAATAAAATCTCTGACTTCGAAATGAGTCTTTAAACACTGAAAATCAAATAAATGACCGTCTTGATTGTTTAATGGGTTATATAAAAATGCAATAATTCAAATTAAGGTATTTGCTTCCTCCCTCTTCTTCAGTCTCACTACAGAAATCCCTGACATTCACTATAATAAACAGGACTTGATTTCTCATCATATGCTGTTCCATTGCTGTGACAGAAAAGTAATCCATAACCACATAAATAAAAAAAAAAAATTTAAATCTCATAAATGTACAGCATATTTCACTTTATTTGAACTGCATTACACTAGACATGCCTGGAGAACTTTTCATAAACATGCTGTATAACTATAGCTGTCAGGGGACAGATTTGGGGTCTGTGCATTTAATGTACATTTGCATCTGGACTGGAGTACAATGCAGTTGTACAAATGAAAGGAAAACTACAGTAGTATTCTTTAAAGAACCAACATGAGCAGGAAGGAAATGTCCAAAGTTGAAAGAAAGACATTTCTTGTGGGAAGGGGCTGATAAAGAATGGAAGGCTGAGTCTCTGATGAATATTAAGCAAGCAAAGCAACCAAACTATAGTGCAGTTCAGTGTGACAACCCAACTGTTGGGAACACACTAAAAGTACAAATATTCAATTGAGTGCCTAGTGATGTGGAGAGAATGCACATTTTACTTATTTTAAGCAGTCAGATCATTTCTTTTTTTTTGAAGGATAAGGCAAGAGAATAGATAATGAAGCAGATCGCTCACACACGCACACACACACACACACACACACACACACACACACACACACACACACACACACACACACACACTTTTCACCCTTCGAACCTGCATTCACTCACTTTCTCTCTCCGATCGCATACACACACACACACACACACACACACACACACACACACACACACACTTTACCTTTCAAACCTGCATTCACTCACAATCTCTCCGATCGCATACACACACACACACACACACACACACTTCACCTTTCAAGCCTGCATTCACTCACTTTCTCTGTCTGATCGCTCACACACACACACACACACACACACACACACACACACACACACACACACACACACACACACTTCACCTTTCAAACCTGCATTCACTCACTTTCTCTCCGATCGCATACACACACACACACACACACACACACACACACACACACACACACACACACACACACACACACCTTTCAAACCTGCATTCACTCACTTTTTCTCCGATCGCTCACACACACACACTCTTCACCTTTCAAACCTGCATTCACTCACTTTCTCTCCGATCGCATACACACACACACACACACACACACACACACACACACACACACACACACACACACTTCACCTTTCAAACCTGCATTCACTCACTTTCTCCGATCGCATACACACACACACTTTACCTTTCAAATCTGCATTCACTCACTTTTTCTCCACGATCACTCACACACACACACTCTTCACCTTTCAAACCTGCATTCACTCACTTTCTCTCTCCGATCGCATACACACACACACACACACACACACACACACACACACACACACACACACACACTTCACCTTTCAAACCTGCATTCACTCACTTTCTCCGATCGCATGCACACACACACACACTTTACCTTTCAAATCTGCATTCACTCACTTTTTCTCTCCGATCGCTCACACACACACACTCTTCACCTTTCAAACCTGCATTCACTCACTTTCTCTCCGATCACATACACACACACACACACACACACACACACACACACACACACACACACACACACACACACACACACATACACACACACACACACACACACACACACACACACACACACACACACACACATACACACACACACACACACACACACACACACACACACACACACACACACACACACACACACACATTTGTTACCTTAAAGAAAACTTCAAAGCAAGCTGTGCAGCAACTCCCATTCTGCCTGGAAAACTCTGCAGTTTTATGGTGTAAAAGTCCGTTGAGCTTAAATCCAAAACAGCGGGCAGTCCCATTATTCAAACAGACGCGCTCCCGCATGTCCCTTGATCTTAATTCCGACAGGCTGACGGAGCTGACGTCATCGCGCATGTGATGACGCCAGCTCCAAAACCACCTAAAATGAAAAAGTCTAAAAAGACGAAAAATCGAATGAAGGGTGCCACTCGGGAATCGTGGCACCCCATTATTGGGACCCCAAAACTCGGAAAAATCCGAGTAATTCGGGACGGTTGGGAGGTGGCGGGCCGAATCAAAATGTTTAATGGGCCGCATGTGGCCCCCGGGCCGTAGTTTGCCCATGCCTGGTCTAGGGCTTGGAATAAGCATCCTCATTGGTCCTTTTGAATTTTGTTAGGTATTTAGGCCCTGCAGCTGAGCAGGTTTCTGCTTGTTTGCATGTTGAGTAGCACCGTGCACTGATGCTCAGTTATGCGTCAAAGCCTGACAATTAAATTCAACACATTTTTCTTTAAATCTCAGGCAGAAATATCTATTCACCGAGCTCCTCCATAATAATTTCCAGAAAAGACAACAGTCTTCAACCTAGCATTATGGACAGTTGGACTACCCTTTGTTTCTCTTGCCGACCTTGTTGACTTGGGTTTCTAGAGGCAGTGTAGCAATTGCCTCATGTACACAGGCAACTCTCTACTAATAACACAATCTAATACAGAATATGAGAGATGTATTTACACTAAGAATCTAGAATCCACGCTCTCTCTCACTCAAAAGAGTAACACCAAGAAGATTTTCAACTCATCCACCACTACATATTCACATAGTACCACTACTCATACACATATCATTACTCACACACATAGTACACATCAAACATGTAAATCCACATATGCAGAGGCTTTCCTGAAAAATTTACCAAAAACCAGAGACCTCCAAAACACAACCAAAGGACACTTGAAATAAACTACTGAAGGTAACAAAAGAGCAGCAAAGGAGTGCTAAAAAAATCCCAATTCTTATTGTAAGTGCTTTTGTTCGTCCGAACTATACAATGAACTTCTTCAGACAAAACTCTACCCAGCATTCAATGCCTTATATAAGGCTCTTAATTAGTTAATAAGTTAATAAAACAATTAACAAGCTTTCTCAAATTGATCAAACTGTTAAGTGCTATAAGAAATGCCATTACAAATGGAATTTAAAATGGTAAAAAGCACAACGAAATTTAAACATTATAATGCCTTATATAACACAAACAAAATAAGACAAATAAAAAACATACTAAAATGTATGTATTATCACGTTGTGTCTGTAGACAATGCAATGATAAATAAACAGCCTCCACTTCCTATCTAGATGTTAAGCTAAAAGACTGAATCAACTTTGACCCCCCCCCTTTTTAAATAATATCATACATTATGGGCAGGATTCACGAAGCCTCCATGTAAGAGTTACAAGGCTTACACGGAGGCTGCAGTTAAACGGTGTGATGTCAGCATGTCATGCATATGCATGAGGGCATGGTGAATCACACCTAAGGCTTACACTGTCCGTGGAAGACAGTAGGGGGCATGTCCATAGGCTGAGCCCTGCAAACGGACACGCCCCCAGAAGATTAAAAGTCCCAAAAGTAAACCCCCATGACAGAGTCCATGGAAATGTGAATAAACACAACACAATACATGCCCCCACAGACTATGAACATAAAATATATAAATGAACATGTTATATTTTTTTTAAATTGTAAAGATGTTTGCCCGTGAGCGCACTCGTTTGAGCGGGCGTGCCCGGTGCTTAGCCACAGTTAGCAGTCAGTGGAAAAGCATATAAGAACTAAATATGCAAAGTAAGCCAAAAAGCAATAGCGTATCAGTAGAGACGTCAGCTGAAAAGCAGGCAATCATGGTTCGGGCCCCCACAACATCAATTTTTATCTTTAGTGAAATAAGCACAAAACAAGTCTCTGACATATATGTACACATATAAAATTAAATTTTATGTAAAATGTAATGAAATGGGCCATTTATTTTGAAGAAATGTGAGATAACAAAATAATAAAAAATGCCAGATGTGCCTATAGCTGAGCTACAGTTTAACAAGTTGAGTGCATCTGCCCGTAGGTGAGCAGTGGTTTAACAGGTGTAAAATAAGTGCCCGAAGGTGAGCAGTGGTTTAACAGGTGCAAAATGAGTGCCCGTAGGTGAGCAGTGGTTCAACAGGTGCAAAATGAGTGCCCGTAGGTGAGCAGTGGTTTAACACGCTGAAACTGTGCGCCCCTAGCTGAGCTGAGCGTAAGATGTGTGCTGACAGCCAAATGACGCATAAACCAGCATACCCCGTTTGCGCGGAGCTGCGTGCCATGCCAACAAGCTAACTGACGTCAACGTTGAGCAAGCTGTAACAAAACTGCCTTTACACAGACACACCTCCTAGTCTGTGTAGACAGTCATAAAATATAAAAAGCACTGGCCAGGTTCGAACCCAGGATACCATGCACCATAGTCGAGGTACTGAACCACTAAGCCATGACAGCTGTACTTAGAAATGCAGTAATAGCAAATATATAGGAATGAATAGAAAGAGGAGCATGACAAAGCAGGTTTTGTGAAGCTGATACAATTCCAAAATGGCCAATCACAGATAAGTGTGGGAAAAATGGCATATATAAGCCCCATAGGCGGGAATACACAGCATAACCGATTGTAGAACCAACTTGCAGCCAGAATGTCAGGTGTAGGTGAGGGTAGTTGCTTTCGAGCACAGAGGTGGGGCGTTGAGGAGTCCAAATATATGGTTTGGCTCCTTGTCCACAATCATGAGGCCCAACTCATGCAGGGCCAGGTCCTGTGGGGAGCATATAGGGCTGAGGCGTGGGACCGGTTGGCTCATGATCTTACCAGTGCCACAGGGATTCCAAGGACTGGTGAGCAGGTCCGTCACCACCATGCGGACCTGAAGAGACGGAAGCATAACCAACTGAACCATTGGATCCAGGAGGCCCGGCAAATGCCCAACGCCCCACTACTGAGTAAGTTACATCTAATTATTTATGTAAGAAATTAACCTAGCTGATATTATGGAGATGTGTATTCCAATATTACTTTATTTGTATTACAGCTGCAGGTGTCCATTCTGCAAACCGTAGAGCCTATGGCGATAGGCTGGTGCGGTTGCTCCACCAGGCAGGTCAGTAATCCTCTCCCTGTAACTGTAAATAAATATAAAAGTATGACAGTTAGCAAAAGAGTGCAGTGTAGTCACTAAGTAATAAAATGTGCAAGTAACAGTGCAAGAGGGTTTGCAAGTATTGCTTGATTACAAAAGTGTGTTGCAGTCTGTAATCCAAACAGAAAAATGAAAATGTCTGAAATAAAGTCTGAAATAAAGATGTCCCACCTGTAATATAATAGTACACAACCTGCAGCAGGCTGAAAAGTACAGCTGCAGAAGCTGAGTAAAACACATGTGTGAAATATATCCCTGTTGAAATACTGAAACATGACAGAAGTGAGACTGTTGGAAAGGATTGTAATAACTACAGGTAAAACATGTCAATAAAGCCTAGAAGTAAATACCATCCTGAATTGTAAAAATAAAACAAGTGAGAGAGTGTGAGAAAGAGTTATGAATCCACCAATAAAGTAGTAATAACTCCTGAATAAAGTATACTGCAGTCAGTACAGAATGAAATGAATGTGACAAGCAGAACCAAACTGCAAAATGTGTTCAAAATGTTCCTGCAGTTGGAATGTGTATCCCAAAATCTGGATATGTTGCTCTCAGTCTGCAATATGCAGATAGTATGGTTGTCTGAAATACCAAACATCCACAGTTGTCTATAGCTATATAAAGCAAATGTAGCAGGATGATGTAGCTGAACAGAGCCAGATATGAACGTGTATGAATAAAAATGAAAATGTATATTGATGTAGCAGTAACATTCCTATCACCAACTTGAAGTAGTTATCACATAGGAAACTGTAGGTAGAACTGTAGTATGTATATATCTGCAGCTATTAGAAATGTACAGCATATGTTTTGGTATTTGAAGGTGTTAATTAAATTTTCTTCACCCTATCCTATAAGCACATATAATCCATTCCATGTGAAATTGGTATGTGCAATCACAATTAACACCCCTGGACATTTGTCCTGTTGGGTCATACATATTTGCATGTACGTTGATGCATCTGCTTTGTTCATACATCCAAACCTGATGGCTTGTTGCCATCAATCAACCCTGCATGTTGTTGGACTGTGTATTGCTGTTCAAATTATGCATGTGTTATGCTTGCTGTTCAATGGTTTGAATATCTGGGTGTTTGGTTAATGGGAATACTAATGCATGCTGTTACAACTAATTGTGAATGGTATTGTATGTTACTAACCCAAACTGTCATGACATAATGCAAAACATAGGACGACAGGGAAGGCGGGTTCCAGCGGACCCACCTCTCCCACCTCAGCTGGCGAGTGCACCTGGCAGTAGTGCCCAGTCTGGACCCTCCTCCGGTGGCCCTGTGCCACCTGCGGGTGGAAGCGCTGCAGGGGATGGGGCTTGTCCCCCCTCTGCAAGTGTGGCCGGAGGAGAACCACCACTCACCCTCCGTAGCGTCCGGACTGTGGTGTGTAGGGAGATCCAGGAAGCTGTTCTTGGGCCCCTACACCAGCTTGAGTCCCAGGTGGCACAACTAATGGGCATGCCTGCTGCCCGGCATACACAACCCCCAGCACAGCCCCATCCTGGGCAGTGAAGGCACAGTGGCAACTGCCTATGGATGGGGATATCAGTTCCACTGTTGCCATCTGTGGGCTCATGGGCTCTAGATATCCAAACATCTGTCCCCATCAATTGTGTAACCCCACCACACGTGTCATACACCGCACCTGTATGCATCTTGTTTGTCTTGTCTGTTGATCTACCCAACCTATCTCCCCAGCTATACCGAATTCCTTTACCTGACATACCACTCTCACCTGGAAAAAAAAAAAAAAAGGGCACTCTGTACCCACAAAACAATTACGCCCCATACATAGCTGCCCATTTCGCACACAAGTTTGCTGGACATGGAAACTGTCAATTACAATTGGCTGTACAACAAGTATTATTGTTGTCCTTACACCTCTCTCAGGGGTGGAAGGTTTCAAATGTCACACCAAATTACAAACATATGCACAGCTGTTGCTGATGAAGAAATGGGCAGCTATGGGCCTTACCTACATCCCTCCTGCAAAACCCAAGCTTGTTTCCCTACTGTCTTACCCTCTTTGTGACCCCTTTTTCACCACTTTCCTGTCTCCCCATTTTCATTTCTTTCAAAGAAAATAGCGCTGGTGTGCGCAAGAGTAAGCACTTTTAAGCGGTTGTAAGCAGGTATGCGCAGAGCTGAACGCCAGTGCGCATGCGGGAGCTCCGAGCAAACCAGCGCTAACCCGGTTACAACTGCTTAAAAATGCCTTAGTCACTCTGAATGACAGGTCCTGTAGTCTGTTCAAAAGCAAAATAAAATCCCACTGTCAGTCCTGAACCCAGGACCTTGGAAACAGTAGTCTGCATGACTTACCACTAAGCCATGACTGTTATATAAGAATGTTGTGCTACAATAAATATATCATGTAATATTAGGAATGAATGTAAAGGGAATATAGGATGTGTAGTACACAAACCATGTCATGTATATTTACTGTCAAATCTAGTGGATTTCTGTAATAGTAGTGTGTGAACAGAAACAGCCATACTAGCTGGTAGCTAGTAGGTAATAATGTCACTGTAGCACCTTGCAAGCCACACACATACTCACAGCAGGATAATCACTGCCCATACCCCACAACCTCTTACAGGAACACATCCGGACCAAGTAATAAAATATGTGGAGCAAAGGGCCAAAAACAGGGACACATTCCAAATAATGTTACAACAAACTTAGACAGTTCAGAGAGTAACAGGGTCTGCATTTTGTTGGATGTTTGGAAGGGTATGAAGTCTGAAACTTAAATGTTTGTCACTATAGTCTGACTTGAGCCCAGAGTGATTTGCCAGAAAGAGCTGTTCATGAGATATTGACCAAAATATGAGGCAGAAATGTGGACAATCTGCAATTATCTGTACACTTGAGAGGTCTGATACTGCCATATTTGAATAGTTAAGAGCCTAGACATAGCAACAATGACTGAGTTACAGGGATGCCCCACAGACTCTATGTGAAATGTACAAACAGTAGGCAGAAAGGTGTTACAACACATGCAATGGTAACTATGAAGTCCTGAAAGTATGCACCACTTGCACGGCAGAAATAGTGTAGTAATACATATGCTCATGCTATCCCACAGTCACAACTGCAGAATATCAGACAATTTAATGGGTGTACCCCACTGAAATGTACCATTCCATGAGGCAGATAAAAGATGCACCTGAGAGTCTCTGTGGCCTGCTTAGCAGCACACTCAAATACCCTAATAGATGTCAAGGCCCACACCATGGCCAGACCACACTGCATGCAGTAACACCCTAGCAGACATAGCAAGCATTCCAAGGTGTGAATGTACATGGAAAATAGGAAAGCCACAGCAACACACTACAGTCAAGACACCTAGCAGGCATACAAGTAGTGAATGTAAAGGGCAAATATTGAAGCCATAGCAACAAAGTGCAAGAGCCACTGCTATACACCAGTTACACCACATGTCCACAGGAAAGCACACACACCCACATTAACAGTAGTAGTAGTCTTAGTTGTCAGTGTACATACACACGTAGTACTGGAAACTGGAGAAATGAATGGAGAAATGTTAATCTACAACACAGCCGGAAATATGAGAGAGATATTAACCTTTACACTCACAGAACAGTGTCCACAGCATACCAGCATGGTCCCTGCCCTTAAAATCTGAAAGGGCTACACCTATCTCACATACCTTTTTATAGCACTGCCCTGAAATCACAGTGAGAACTGCAATCAGTACACAACTGGCTGCATGCAATTAGCAAATGCTGGCTAACAATTGGTGCAGAGGCCATCACATGGACATATGCAGATACCTACAAAAGCATGCTGTACTCCCAGTCCACACATGCAATACTTTCATTGCACCCTGTGGAGGTAGGGAGAGACAGAGAGAGAGAGAGAGAGAGAGAGAGATACACAAACAAAACCGGTCAGCAACAACCACTTGAAAGCTGACAAGTGGAGCAGCAGGACACAAAACCAGACGGCAACACAAGCAGCTGTGACAGACACAGGTAATGTAAAGTAATACTATAAAAGTCTACATACTGTGAACCCTCCATATGTGTCATTGGTCTGTATCCATATGTATATGAAGATGTGCAAAGGGCAGGGGACATACAGCAACTATCAGTGAAGGCTGTACATACATATGTATGTGAGAGCATCTATGTGCACATATCAATGTAGGTTGAATGTAGGTTGTAGTGCAATGTACAAAGTAAGTTTCACAGTTATGTATGTTTAGCAGTATGTTAGTGTGTGTATACAGTTTTGTAAACAAACATGTTGATATACCTATCTATCATATGGATAGGTATGTATGTCAATACGTGTATGTATATATATATATATATATATATATATATATATATATATATATATATATATAAATATATATATATATATATATATATATACATATATATATAAAACATGCATATATGTATACATACATAGAGAGATATGTAGGAATACATAGACAGATGTAGATAGATAGAATATGTACAAACATATATATGTAATACACACATACAGGTATAGATATATGTAGATACATATACATAGACAGACAGATCTGACTATCTACAGGTATGACTGTATATGACGATCTCACACTCCCCCTGTCCCACCCCCTCTGTCACTCTCACCCCCTCTATGTCACACCCCCCCAGCAATATATGTACATCAATATATATATATATATATATATATATATATATATATATATATATATATATACATATAGATATCTCTATATACATATATATATATATATATATATATATATATATATATATATATATATATATATATATATATATATATATATATATATAGATAGAGAGAGAGAGAGATGTATATATATTCTGAGTGAGGCACATGTGTACAAATGTATTGCAACATTTGCCTGGTGACAAAGGCATGGAGTGAACACCAGTGTCAAAACTGGAGTACCATACCCCATTTCAAATCACCTACACCAGTAACCACCAGACATGTGATTGGCTGCCCACCACTGCATGTGTCAGGGGTGAACAGGGTCATAAATGTGTACAATAGTCCCCCCAGTGATATTCACAGTGGCACACTATTCCTGGAATACCTGCACATGGTATGTGTCAGCAGACATGGTGTGTCAGCTATGGACATGTAGGTCAGTGTACCCCTCCACACCACATAATGGCTGCCACGGTATGTACCTCACATGACAGCTACAGATATGGAGAAGGACACAGTGACATGTACAACACTGTGACAATGCCATTAAACACATTACCAATGCACAGTGACTGACAACACCACAGAGTACACACATACTACCCACATAGAGGTTACAACTCCTGGATTTACATACATAAGTCACACCCATGACAGATGTCCAACAACCATAGTAACACCTCACACCATCCACAACCTAAATGACTGCTGTGTGTCTGTGACACTGCAATAGAGAGCACATGGTGGAGGTACAGGTTCCTACCCACAGATAAGACATACCCTGCAATAAACCACAGTGTTAAGAAGCAAGACTCCCCATGAATACATGTCACACATTCCCCTGCTGAATGTTAGTCAGATAGGTAATATGCCATATGAGTCACCCTGTGTAACTGTTTGACAGCAGCAGGTACCATCACATCACATGTGTCACAATGGTCAGGGTAGCAGAACAGTATGCTGCTGTAGTCCCAGGGGCAATAGCATATTGTATTGTATTGTATTGTATTGTAATGTATTGTATTGTGTTGTATTGTATTGGTATGTAGAGGTGCCTCCTTCGTGTAGTGGAACCACTGCTGCTGTGCGCCAGTGTACAGGTACATATCCTGTAGTCAGGCTAGTGTTACATAGCACTTCTATATGTGTGTTTAGCTCCTCTTGGAGTTCATGTAGCATGCAACCGGGGATACCATCAGGTCCCATTCATGTTGTGCATCCTGCTTTCCTGAGGGCGGCTCTCACCTGGACATCTGTGATGACAGGGAGGTTACAGTCAGCTGGATAACTATGTCTTATTTTGGGGGAGAGGGAGGGGGAAACCTGCACTGAACCTGTCTGCCACAATGTTGCCAATATCTGTGGGTTCAGGGAATTATTTGTTGTTGTGTACTAACTATGAGCATAGTGGAGGGTTTCTGACCAGGTTGCTAACATAACTGAAGAAAGCCTTGTGGTTATCTGTAGTGTCCCTGTTGATTTCCCTTTCAAAGTTGTCCATGGATGTTTGTATGTGAGAAAATAGCTCCTTACTAGTGCTGATCAGACATGCCTTCCCTTTATGGAATTATGCTCTGTCTTGCAGTAGCTTCCATCTTTTGTTATACAATCGGTCTATGGCTGGGGTCCCCCAGACAGGATGTTGTCCCTTTGTGGAGAGTGTCTTGGTCTTATATGGGATTGCATGATCCATGCATTCTCAGAGATGTCCGTAGAAATAATTTGTGAAGGGGTCAGCATTGTGGGTTGTGTCTTCCACTGGCCCAGTGGGCTGAAAGGATACCATGTCACTGTTACAAAGTGCAAAGTTTGCATTTGAAATGTTATTCACTATAGTTGTTTGTGCTGGTGGTGGAGGTGGGATATGTATATCCAGGGCAATTAGTTTGTGGTCAGCTCACAGTAGTTGATGATGTACCCCGTACAGTACCTCGATACAAACCCCCAGAGTGAGGAGGTGCTTTGGACCTGAATCAGTGTTCTGACTGCCGGGGTTTGGTAGTATGTCATATGGAGTGTGCCAGGTACTGTTGCACAGTTGTTGGCTGAGCACTGATACCTGGCCATTTACATGTGTATCCACCAATAGACAGACAGATGCTATATATGTGAGATATGTTGTATCACAACAGTCAAGTAGCATGTGTAGTATGTGTGCCAAATTCTGCTGACATATTTAGCTGATATCATGTTATTTCCTTTTTCAGGACCATGGCTCACCAGCGCAATCCAGCTTACTCAGCAGCTGAGGATGAGGAGATACACCAGATCCTGGTGTGGGATTATGCAATACTCTTTTCCCGCACCAGCCAGAATCAGCAGGAGAGGGCTGCACTGTGGCAAGACCTGGTCCGTCGGGTAAATGACATAGGCACGCATAATAGGACATACGAGCAGGTACGACATCACTGCAGTGATTTAATCAGAAATGTCCATCAGCGTGCATTGGATATCCACTGGCAACAGGTTGCCACAGGTGGTGGGGTGGCTACACAACCCCCACTCACCAGACTGGAGGGACTACTCATAAGTGTTGTGGCTCCAGCCCGCCAACAACAACAGCAGCAGCAGACATGCATTATGATGGAGGATGGAGCCACGCAGCAGCATGACTACGAGCGTGCAGGTAATATGCCATATGTATAGTTGACTGTTGTGTACACTGGTAGTTAATGCATGTGTGAGGTATGTCCTTGGTTTGTAGCTGTCATCATAGTATTTAATGTGCAAGTGTGATATTCTCAATATCAGCAGCTGACCTGTGAAAGGCGACTGTTGTACTACTGACCTGTATCATACTCAGTAACAATGGCACAGTTGTGCCCACTGACATTAGTTTCCTCACTTCTGCAGGTCCCTCCGGTGTAACAGCAATGCAGCCTATCCATGCTGGTGAGTGTGTATTAACAATACCTTTAATAGTCTTGATAGTAATAGTAATATTAGGCTCAATGAGTAGTGCTCTGTGTATGCATGCAGGTGTGTCTGTGTGTTGATATCTCGCATACTGAGTAGTGTGCAACTGTGTGCAACTGTGTGCATGTGTGCATGTGTGCAACTGTGTGCATGTGTGCATGTGTGCACCTGTGCATGTGTGCATGTGTGCACCTGTGCATGTGTGCATGTGTGCACGTGTGCACGTGTGCATGTGTGCATGTGTGCATGTGTGCTCCTGTGCATGTGTGCATGGGTGCATGTGTGCACCTGTGCATGTGTGCATGTGTGCATGTGTACATGTGTGCATGTGTGGACCTGTGCATGTGTGGATGTGTGCATCACTGGTAATATTGTGTAGACATTGTAAACTGTGTTTCTTGTTTCCCTCCCACAGGTTCTGGTGCTGCTCTGGTGTCATGCATCAGGGAACCTGAATCAGGTGCCATGGGTACTGATAATGATGACATCTGTGTAATGGCACAGGAAGGTATGCCAGGGTCCGTCATTGGTCATCCAATTGACAGTACACAGCTGTCAACCCCATCAATGCGCACAGTTATCCTGCCAATACACCCTTTTCACCAATGTCCCTAGGTGATGGACAGGATACAGTGGGCATTGACCAGGGTAATGTGGTATCTGTGGCACATGCATCCCCACACAGCAGCCATGGGCATGACCCTGAGATGGTACCACACAGACAGATGTCCAGGGGTTCTCGTGGGGGCATCCGTGGGCGTACTGCCCCTGTCAGACGTGCCCACAGGGGTCTTACAACCTCAGCTATGTTTCGGGCTGTCATGCAGGCACAGTCACATATGGAATGATACACCAGACAGGGTCTGAGGGAGGTAACAGCATGTCGCACAGCCATGACTGACAGTATGCGTGACATTGCGGCTGCCATCTGTAATTTCACCGATGCCATAGACAGACGTTGTGGGGACATATTAGACCGGTTCCACAACTACATGTCCATGAGCCAGGGTGATGGTGGACGGTTGAGGCATCGACGTGGGTGTATGCCAACAACAGCAGTAGCTGGCAGTCTTCACAGACGACAACAGGGCTGCGGCCACCCCCATAGTGCCAGCAGCAGCCCCAGCAATGCTGGGTCTGTGCTGTCATCAGACCGCCTTAGGAGACCACGTGCACGTGGCTCTGGCCAGGCCCGACAGGGATCTGTGTCCAGTCAATGAACACCTGCTTCTGATGACAGTACCCAGTCTGGGTTGGTACCGGATACAGTCAGTAGCACCCCTGCAAGGCACAGGTACCGTGTCCGTGGCCAGAGACACTGATCTGTATGACCTGGCAGGTACAGTCTGTGGCTGTCCACAAACACCAGTATATGGCAGCCATGAGGTGGAACTGTGTGCATCCATGCACACATGCAAATTGACAACACCTAGGGCTGCCGCATACACGCACACACTGCATCAACATTGCCCCACCTTGTACTGCTGTCCCTAACCAACACACATACACATACATGTCAATTGGTGGCATTGGTGGCTGATTCAGGCATACCAAGTTCACACCCTGTGCATATGATGAAACTTTGCCACCTCCTGCAATCTGTAACATCAGTGCAGGTACAGGTTAACATGTTGCTGATGCACAGGGTGACTACATAGACGTGTAGTAATAGTATCATGTTGTTAACAGTACTGTGTGCTGTTATAATTGTGGGTATATCCCAACATGCCTGATGCAGTAAGGGTATGATTGTCATGTACTGTTGTCTACACCCATGGTAAGTACCATAGTGTATCATCTGCACATGTTGGCATACTGGTGGTAAGGATGTCAACAGAAGGCTACATACATAGGTAGCACAGGGGATAAGGTAATGAAAGTATTGATACGCAATGATGGACATGTAAACTGCAAGTGGCATGTTGCCCACACTGGACTCTGCAATGCGGATGTATGAAGATGTTGATATGTGTGCAGTACTACATGACCGGTACAGGACACACAGGAGCACCCTAGCACTGCAAGCTCACATCTCATACCATGCTAGACAGCCCCAACACACAAAACTAACTGTCACAGGAGGGAGAGTCCCCATACATATCAGGGATACTGTGGTGGCAGGCCAGGTAGCATACATCCTACTAAGTATGGAACCACTGAGTGAAGGCTCAGTGTCTGTTATTTGACATGTGTATTACTGCAGGTATGAGCACCTGGGTTTCCATCCAGTTATTGTACATCCTGATGGTACATGGTCTGCACACTTGTGTGCACTGAGACTGGACCCTAGCCATCTGACCTGTGTGTCTCCATGTACATGTGTATAGTGCCTGCATATTTGCACTGTTACCTACTGGAAGTGGTACAGCTTGTTTGTTGTACAATGGACTACATGCAGCCCTGCTTACTGTAGCTTTGTTTGCATGCATGTTTGCTTGCAGTTACCCTGGAACACTGATCCCACCTGCAATGCAGAGTTACAGAGCTTCTGTGGACTCCTAGTGACATCTGCATAGCTTACTATATGTATGTCCATGTCTCACTTGACAGAACATCACTGTTTGTCCTGTTCACATGTACGTTGCCTGTGACACATTGCATATGACTTACCTGGCATTTGTCCACGTGAGCAGTCATATATGCCAGTGCTAACTAATCACAGACACTACACCCTCACATACTCACCTTCTGTTGAACCACCTGCTTTGCTAGGGACGGCTTGCACCTGTCACCCCTGGACTTTCGGATATTGGCAAAGGCTCTTGCTACCCTCATAGTGGCTTTTTTAGGCAAGGCTCAAAGGACAAATCCACCTCCATAGGTATCACAAGGGATAAGAATAAGAGTAATGCTACTCAATGCCAGAAGTCTAAACCTCAAGATGCACGCACGCTAAACTCTCCTTAGCATGGAGAACATCAATATCTGTGCAGTAACAGATACCTGGTTCAGGGCTACCGAGAGCACCCCAGCACTACCAGGTTATACCTCATACCATGCTTTTCAGCCCCAAAACTTGGACAGAACCACAAAAGGAGGGGGAGTATCGATATTCATCAAAGATACCCACACCTCCACGTTGGTGGCAAAGCACGAAGCATCAAAGACTATCCATGTGCAACTAACAGTGGGTAAAACTGCCTTCCAGGTTATAGCCTGCTACAGACCACCCTCCCAAACCCAGGAACCCCACTCGGCCTTCCTGAGAACACTGGAAAATATGAAGGTCTCTCCAAACACCATCATATTGGGCGACTTCAACTACCCAAACATAGACTGGGAGCATTACTCTAGCTCCAACTCCCTAGCTCAAAGGTTCCTAGAATTTATAAACTCAAATGCTATGGAACAACTTGTTACCACTCCCACAAGAGGGGAAAACATACTGGACCTGATCATCACCAACATGGGGACTCTATGCTCCAGACCAGATGTGTATCCCTCACTGGTAAGCTCAGACCATAAACTAATCTCACTGGATATTCACATCCCAACCCCACCCCCTGCCCAGAAAACCACAATGAAGACCTTCTCTAAAGCAAATTCACACTCCTCAAAACCAAGGTGGAATCCTTCAAAGCCCCCGGGTTTGTGGAAAATACGGCCCAGACCGCAGAGTCCTCTATAAACGCATTCTATGGACACCTTCAGGAATGCATGGATCATGCGATCCCAAATAAAACCAAGACCCAATCCTCCAAAGGCAGATGTCCTGTCTGGTGGACCCCAGCCATAAACAAACTATACAATAGAAGAAGGAAGCTACTAAATGATAGAGCAAAATCCCAAAAAGGGAAGGCATCACTGATCAGTATTAGCAAAAAACTACAGGCACTCATAAAATTGTCTAAGGCCAGCTTTGAGAGGAAATTGCACAGGACACTAAGGATAATCACAAGTCTTTCTTTAGTAATGTTAGGAACCTGGGTGGTAATTCTCAGATATGCTCAGAATTAGTCCAAAATGACAAAAGAAACACCGAACCCACAGACATTGCCAACATCCTAGCTGACAGGTTCAGGGCAAACTTCTCCCCCCCCTCCACACCAAAAGGGCAAATATCTGTCCCAGCAGAGTGCTGCCCCCCTGACATCTCAGATGCTCAGGTAAGAGCCGCCCTCTCCAAAGCAAAAACACAGCATCAATGGGACCAGACACTGTCCTGGGCTGTGTCCTACATTAACTCCAAGAAGAGCTAAACCCAAACATAAAACTACTGTTCAATCTCAGCCTTACTACAGGATATGTGCCCAAAGAGTGGCGTACAGCAACAGTGGTCCCTCTCCATAAAGGTGGTGCCTCAACAGATCCTGGAAACTATCGCCCCATAGGCCTGACTAGCTTGGTCTGCAAAGCTATGGAAAGGATCATCATGGACCTCATAAATAAAGATATCGGGGACCTACAGACACTGGATCCTACCCAGGTCGGCTTTGTTAAGGGCAGATCCTGCCTCTTAAACCTGGTTGATTTCTTTGAAACAGTCACCAAGGCCATTGACGAGGGGAAGGTGGTCCACACAGCCTACCTGGACCTCGCAAAAGCCTTCGATACAATACCCCACTCGGGCATTATAGAGAAGCTCACCAGCTTAAATATAAACCCCTATGTCACTAGATGGATTGCAAACTGGCTCAAGGACAGAACCCACATGGTTAGAATTGCTGGAGCCATGTCAGACTCCAAACCAGTTACAAGTGGTGTCCCACAAGACTCAGTCCTGGGACCTCTCTTGTTCGGTATATATTTCTCGGAGGTACAGGCCAACACGGAAGGACAGTGGCTGACCAAGTTCGCAGATACCTGCAAACTGGCCACCATAATCGACTCTCCAGCTGACACAAGCATCCTCCAAAAGGGCCTCATAGAAACAGACAACTGGTGCCAGAGCCATGGCCTCAAGCTAAATGCCGAACAGTGTATAGTCATCCCCTTTTGCAAAAACAAAGTGCCCACAAATTACCACATAGGTGGTAATCCATTAAGTACAGAAGAAGTAATTAGGGACCTGGGGACCCAAGTTGATAGCAATCTCTCATTTGACAACCACATGGCCAAAGTGGTTAGAAAAACATTTTATATAGCCCACCTCATCATGAAGGGATTCACATCTAGATCAGGGGAGGTCACTGTGCCTCTTTACTCATCCCTCAGCAGGCCCATAATTGAGTACAATGCCCCTGTTGGGATGTACCTTACCAGACACCTGCAGCAACTGGAAAGACCCCAAAAGTACCTCACCAAGAGGATCAAAGGGCTCAAACAGATGCCATATGCTGCCCGGTTAAAGAAACTCCAGCTCTACTCAGTGGCATACCGCCTGTTCAGAGGCGATCTGTGCCTGACGTATAAAGCCATGTCCAACCCGAAATTAATGGACATGCTGCACCTCAGAATATCCAAATCCCATCGAGCTACACGCTTGAGAGAATTGAACCTCAGCACTAAAATAAATAGGACATGTTGGAGGGACATATTCATAACCCAGAGGCTCCCTTCACTCTGGAATACAATCCCAGTCCAGGTTAGGCAGAGTCCCTCATTGACTCTCTTCAAGAGGAATTTTGATGAGTGGATGGGAGATCGTAGGTCTACCCCGGGTATCACTTCTGTGTCACTGTTAGACAGAGGCACAGTATACTAACCTCGGAAGAGGGCATAGCAAATTAATTTAAAATGGCTGGCGAAAGCCAAACACATTCTGGCTAGGCTTATAAATGCCCTAGGGCAGATAGCCTAGTATGAACCTATGAACCTATGAACCTATGTACCTTGTTCCCCATTGGCCCTATGTGCTGTTAATCACCATGGCAATCACAATACTATGGTAGCATGTGCAAAGGTCACTTGTCAGTCACCTCTATGGTACAGTTGTGGAATATGTGGGTCATGTGGCAATGTCACAGCTGCCACATATACACAGTCAACCCTCTCCCCTATACATGGACGTACAACACATGTATGAGATGCAACCACATAGCCAAACTGGGGACTAAGCACTCCGAACCCAGTACTGGCATAACCTGTCAGGTGGCATGAAATACTACAGTGACTACAATACCAGTCTGATGTAGACCTACACTGACAGCAATCCAAACACGTGAACACACTGGGCCATTCGTGGAGCCTCAGAATAGCATCCTGCCTGAGCAGCAGACACCTCTGCAGCTGGCACACAGGCATACGTTAAGCCAGAACACAGCACATGCAACACATAGCACACAAATCCTGTGTAACAAACAGTCACAGCCTGTACGGCTAGACAACACACCTGCTACAGTTGTGTTAGGTACCTTTATTGTCCAGTACAGTGAGGTCCTGCTCACCAGGCTGGACAAGGTGAAGGTCACAGTGATATGCCCGTGGGGCACTATGGTCCACCACATAACACAAGCATACAGGTCAGTCAGAGGCATGGACACATATGACTCAGTCATTGTCCATGCCACTATGGCTGACCTGTGATGTACCTCCCTGGACTACATGGTATGGAACATGGAAGGGCTCTCTGAGCATGTGGCACAGGCTGGTATGACCCTGACCTTGGTTGGCATCATACCCTCACCAGGAATGCTGACATATTACTGAATGCTGATGAATTACTGTAGCTACAACACCCTAGCTGAAAGGTTCCTAGCATGAAGTCACTGCATTGCTGTGGAACAACTTGTTACCACTCCCACAACAGGTGAAAACATGCAGCACCTGTTCATTAACAACATGTACACTATATGCCCCAGACCACATGTGTATCCCTCGCTGCTAGGATGATACCATATCCGTCTCACACTGTATATACACATACCACATGCAGCACCCGCACAGAAGACCACAGTCATAATGTTATCCAGTGCAAATACCATGTATTCACATGTGGCAGGCGTCAGACATGGGAACTATTGAAGGTCACAGGTACATATGTGTATTTGGCACACACATACATCATCTGCGTCCATTGCCATTACTGGTTTAATCAATGTCATGCATTATTGTGAACAACAACCCACACACATGGGCATTCTGTGTGACAAAAACACACGTGCCATGTGTGGAATTCAAAGCCATAACTAACTGTGCTATGACAGTAGTGAGAGACGCAGTAGCAGAGCATGCTATTTGCATTACTGGGAGATTTGGCCTCTTCCGCTGTACTTGTAGGGTGCTGACATCATCTCTGTGTAGAGATTGGAATATGCAGCAGCTGGTGTGTTGTACTGGTTGGCAAAAGGGTCAGATCTCTCACACATGTAATTGCACACACCCTGCTTTCAACTCACACACACTTGTCATTTTCAGGATTCAAACCCCTACCTAACTATGTTATGACACTCGAGACAGATGCATTAGTAGAGCACGCTATTCGCATTACTGGGAGGTTTCTCTTCTCCTGCTGTACTTATAGGGTGCTGACATCATCAGTGTTTAGAAAGGGGAATGTGGATCCTGTAGTGTGTTTTCACAGTTGCCAAAAGGGACATTTCCTTTACACAGGCTTGTACACACACCAACCCCACCCACACTGAGCATTTGCAGGATTTAAACCCCTACCTAAATATGTTATGACACTCAAGACGGACGCATTAGCAGAGCGCACCATTCACATTACTGGGAGGTTTGCCTTCTCCTGCTTTACTTATAGGGTGCTGACATCATCAGTGTTTAGAAAGAGGAATGTGCATCCTGTAGTGTGTTCTCCTAGTTGCCAAAAGGGACATTTCTTTCATACAGAATTGCACACACACTAACCCCCTCCACACACACTGAGCATTTGCTGGATTCAAACCCCTACTTAACTATGCTATGACACTCGAGCCGGATGCATTAGCAAAGCACGCTATTCACATTACTGGGAGATTTCCCTTCTCCTGCTGTACTTATAGGGTGCTGACATCATCAGTGTTTAGAAAGGGGAATGTGCATCCTGTAGTGTGTTTTCCCAGTTGCCAAAAGGGACATTTCCCTTATACAGACTTTCACACACACCAACCCCACTCACCCGCACATACTGAGCATTTGCAGGATTTAAACCCCTGCTTAACTATGTTATGACACTCAAGACAGATGCATTAGTAGAGCGCCCTATTCGCATTACTGTGAGCTTTCCCTTCTCCTGCTGTACTTATAGGGTGCTGACATCATCAGTGTTTAGAAAGGGGAATGTGCATCCTGTAGTGTGTTTTCCCAGTTGGCAAAAGAGACATTTCCCTCACACACACACCAACCCCGCTCACCTACACACACGGAGCATTTTCAGGATTCAAACCCCTACCTAACTATACTATGACAGTTGAGGGAGACGCATTAGCAGAGCGCACTATCCGAATTACTGGGCTCCTGTTGTGCACCTGCAGTATTTATAGGGTGCTGACATCATTATTTCCACAGAGGTATGTACATCTAGTACTACTTGTCAGGTGGGGGATAGCATATATATGTATTTGCAGCCACCTACTTCAGGGTCAGATATGCACATTGCACTGGCAGGTTATGTTCTATACCATGCTTTGTGACCACAGGACCTGTAACACACAACACAACCAGTTCGGACCACCCCTCCCACATCCAGGACACACACTTTGTTTTCCTGGGAACAGTGCCAAGATATGCAGGTGTTCACATACACCATTCCAGTTGTTAAAGTCAGGTACAGGTATGTTGTGTGTGGGAACTACTCAGGCCTCTACAACATTACCCTACAGCCACTACAATTTGTGAGTCCATGTGCTATGGCAGGACCACTCACCACAGCCACAAGGGGGAATACATATTGCACCTGACCATCTGCAACATGGGTACTCACTGTTCCACACCAGAGGTAGCCCACCATTGTTGATATCTGGCCATACCCACCTTTCCCTGGACATCCCATCCCCACCCCCAGGCAAGGTTGTCACTGCAAACAAAGCGTATTTATCAAAAGCAGACTTTACACTTATGAAAACTGGGGCATAAGACTTTAAAGGACCCATGCTGGGGGAGTATACAGGCCACTCTGCATAATCCTTGACAATTGCATTCTATGAGCATGTGGAAGGTTTGCATTGATCATGCTAACCCAAATATACCCATGACTGCGCCACAACAGGACACCTGTCAGGTGTACACCAGCCATATATGAGCTGTCCAACAGACAGAGTGAGCTAATACATTGCAGAGCAGTAGCCCACAGAGGGAGGACATCTCTGAACAGTACTGGCACGACACTTACATCCCTCATAATCATCACGACAAAGTGTTGACAGTGAAATTGTCCAGACAATGCAGATAAGGCTCCCCTCAGTCTGTTATTGACACCCACTTACTGTTACAGGTCCTCAGCAACCCTCTTCCAGCACACACCAACAACATGGATGTGGCTTAGCAAATCCAACCCCTGGGATCTCCACTGTGTCCCTGCTTGACAGAGGCACAGCACACTAGCCTCACATGGTGTCTTATGTGACCTACTTTACAGTGGCACAGTAGCCTACTGTACTGGGGAGGCAGACGCCAAGCACACTCTGGCTAAGCTATCATTCCCTAGGGCAAACAGCCTAGTGTTGACCTCTACACCCATATGTTTAATTGTCAGATGCACAATATCTGTTGCTGATAGACTGTTTGCAGGTCTTTATTTCCATAGCATTCCCTGTTTCTATGAACAACTTGTGTATCTGTGGAAGATGTTTGAATATGGGAGGGATCCACTATATCACGTATGTCTCTGTAGTCATTTAACTGTGTGCACTGGGCAGATTGCTGTAATGTGGTTGGTTCCTGGAATAACACGTACAAATACCAGATATGTGTGGCCAAATGCTAAACTGAGATTTGGCCTAAGTGTGTGAGCATGCCCAGTTCAGGCTTCCCATGGCATGTTGTCTGACATATGTCTCATTTATCCAAGTGTGCGAGCATGCCCAGTGTGAGCTTTCCATATGTTGAACTCTGCAGCCCACCACATTTGTGGATGAGTGTGAACTTCAACAATATCTCACGTTTATGGTTGTGTGTTGTGTGTCATGTTGTGTAGTTACTGTCCAACTGCTTTGTGTCTGAACACAACAGGGATTATACTCTGCCTGCAGGGTTTGCATGGGATACTTTGCATACAGTTGTCAACATCCTTTCATACTGACCTAACACTGTAGTACCGTATAGTGTACTGGTTCAGTACCTTCACTGTGGTGGACAGTATCCTGGCCTTTAGTCCTATCACTGCTTTACATTTTCATAGTGAGCACAACAGCCTGGTTAGGGGCCAGTTGTGCACATCTGACCATGTTGCATTATGTTCAGATATGAACTACTTAAACCAGGCTTGTCCAACATTGGTAGTGTATTCCACAACATAGGTGTACATTGGCAAACACTAGCGATGTGCCCTAGGCCATTTCTAATGCTAGTCGGAGAGTGTGTTTGTCCTTTGACACACATTGTAAGTGGAGTTTGCCATGACATATGTCATGGTTAGTATACTGTGCCTCCGTCTACCCGTGACATAGCAGTGATACCCAGGGTAAACCTACCATCTCCCATCCACTCATCAAGATTCCTCTTGAGGAGAGTCGATGAGTGACTCTCTGGCTAACCTGTACTGGGGTTTACTCATGAGTGGGGGTGGCTTCTGTGTTATGGATCATTCAGTACAGCTTGTCCTATGTATGTCAGTGCTGGGGTTCAGGTCTCTCATGTGCATAGCTCACTGCCATTCAGATTGTACAAGGTGCAGCATGTTCATTGATTCCAGCTTGGACATGGTTTTATACATCAGGCACAGCTTGCCTCTGGGTGGGCAGTATGGCAGTGTGTGGAGCTGCAGTTTGTTTAATCAGGCAACACATGGCATCTGTTCAAGCTCTTTGATACTCCTGGTGAGGTACTTATGGGGACTTTACAGTTGATGGAGGTATCTGCTGAGGTACATCCCACAAGGGCTATTGTATTCATTTGTAATGCTGATGAAGGATGACTGCAGAGCCACAATGACCTCCCCTTATCTAGATCTGACAACCTTCATGATAGGTGGGTATATGGTATGTTTCTGTAACCACTACAGCCACATGTTTGTCCAATGCAGGATATCTATCATCTTGTGTCCCCAGGTCTCTCATTACATGTTAAGTACTTAATGAGTTAACACCTATGTGGTAATTGGTGGGCACTTACTGTATTTCCACAGGGGTTGACTATACTCTTTTCTGCAATTAGCTTGCTGACATGGCTATGGCACCAGTTGTCTGTTTCTATTTGGCCCTTTTGTGGGATGCTTGTGTCAGCTGGAGGGTCAAATATGGTGGCCAGTTTGTAGTCCTCTGCAAACATGTTCAGACACAGTCCTTCCATGTTGGCCTGTACCTTTGGGACATATATACCAAATGAGGGAGGTCCCAGGACCAAGCCTTGCGGGATGCCAGTTATATCTGGTTTGTAGTCTGACATGGCTGCAGCATGTCTGACCATGTCAGTTCTGTCCTTGGTCTGGTTTGCAACCCCTCTATTGACATAGGGGTTTATATTTAAGCTGGTGAGCCTATCTGTAATGAACATGTGGGGTATTGTATGGAAGCCTTTGCAAGGTCCAGCTAAACTATGTGGACCACATTGTCCTCATCAATGACCTTAATGACTGTTTCAAATGAGTCAAACATGTTTAAGGGACAGCATCCGCACTTAAGAAAGCCACACTGGGTAGGGTCCGGTGTCAGTAGGTCCCCAATATCTTTATGTCTGCGGTACATGCTGATCCTTTCCATAGCTGTGCTGACCAAGCTTGTCAGGATTCTGGGGTGGTAGTTTGCAGTATCCATTCAGGCAACACCTTTGTTGAGAAGGACCACTGTTGTTGTACACTGCTCTTTGGGTACATATTCTGTGGTAAGGCTGACATTGAGCAGTAGTGTGATTTGGCATTCCATTCTTCTTGGAGTCCATGTTGGACTCAGCCCAGGACACCATCTAATACTATTGCTGCTGTGTGTTTTGCTCTGTAGATGCTTTCTGTTACCTCAGCATCTGCAATGTCAGGGGGCCAGCAGTCTGCTGGGATAGATATTTTGCATTCTGGGGGGGGGGGGTTGCACTGCACCTGTCAGGTTGTATGTTGGCAATATGTGTGTGTGTTTTTGGTATGTTGTTTGTAATATTTGAGTGATTCAGAGCATATCCATGAATTCCCAACAAGGTTCCTACCATCAGTTGAGAAAGCCTTGTGATTATCCTTAGTGTCCTGTACAATTTGTATCTTCATAGGTTCATAGGTTCATACTAGGCTATCCACCCTAGGGCATTTATAAGCCTAACCAGAGTGTGTGTGGCTTTCGCCACCCCTTGCTATGTGAATATTATGGCCATTTATGATTTACTTTACTGTGCCTCTGTCTGGACGTGACACAGTGAAGACCCCCAGTGTACATCTAAGATCATCCATCCACTTGGCAAGATTCCTGTTGAAGAGTGTCAGTGCCTAACATGGAGTGGGATTCTGTTCCAGGGTGTAGGGAGCCTCTATGTTATGTATCTGTCCCTCCAGCATATCCTATTTCATTATGTGTTGAGGTTGACATCTCTCACAGCTCTGATGGCTTTTGGCTTTCTGGGGTGGAGCATGTCCATTACTCCTGTGTTGGACATGGCCTTGTACAACAGGCATACAATGCCTCTGTGTAGGCAGTATATGACTGCATTCAGCTGGGGTGTCTACAGCCAGGCAGCATATGACATATATTTGAGACCCTTTATCCTCTTGGTGAGGTACCTTTGAGGTCTTTCTAACTGCTGCAGGTGTCAGGTAAGGTACATCCCAAATGAGGCATTGTACTAGATTATGGGTCTGATAAGAGAACAGTACAGGGGCACAATGACCTCTGTTGATGTAGATGTGAATCCTTTCATGATACGGTGTCCAATATAGACAGTCTTCCTAGCCAGATTGCCAATGTGAGTGTCACATAACAGGTTACTGTCCACTTGTGTCCCTAGGTCCCTGATTACTCCTTCCATACATAATGGTTTACCACCTATGTGATAATTTGTGAGTACCTTGTTTGGTATTTGGTGGGACATTCATACTGTCCAGTGTCTTCAGGACGGCTGGGTGGGGTTTCTGTGTGTGAGAGTGTGGTCTGTAGCATGCTACAGACTGTAAAGCAGTTTTGCCTACGGTTAGGTGCACATGGGTGGTCTCCAATGCTTCGTGCATTGTCAGTTACCTGTACGTATGGGTGTCTGTGCTGAATATGGATACTCCCCCTCCTTTTAAGTTTTGGTCCAGGTTTTGGGGCCATAACGCATGATATGAGGTATAACCTGGTAGTGCTGGTGCTGTCAGGAAGCTTGCAGCAGGTTTCTGTCACTGCACGGACATCAATGTTCTCCATACTGGAGAGGGCCTCAGGAGCATGCATATTGTGGTTTACACGTCTGGCATTGGTCAGCATTACCCTTATGTTTCTTTCCACTTATGTTTTCTAAGGTGGTGGGTTAGTCTTTTCAGCCTTGCCTACGAAAGGCTCTATGGAGGTGGCAAAAGCCTTATCCAATATCCAGACGCCCAGGCGTAACAGGTGCAAGCCATCCCTGGAACAGCAGCGTGGCTTGTCAAGCGTGACATCCCAAGCAGACAGACATTGGATCCCCTTGGAATGACACCAGTAATTGTGCCACTTGTTAAAGCTGATCATTCTGTGTTTGTACTGTGGCATCATTCTTGGTGAGGGTAGGATGCTGCAAATGGTCAGTGTCATACCGGCCTGGACTACATAATTGGAGAGCTCATCTACGTCTCTTTTCATGTAGTCCACGGAGGTACATCTCAGGTCATTCACGCCAGCATGGACAATGACTGCATCATATTTCTACTTGCTTTGGGGTGACCTGCGTACTTGTGTTATGTGGTGTATTGTAGCAGCCTACAGGCAGCTTACTGTACCCTTTCCCTTGTTCAGTCTGGTGAGCGGGACAGCAGTGTGTCTGACTATGGAGTCACCTATTACAACTGTATCAGGCATGTTGTTTCTCCTTCTGGCCTGTGACTGTTTGGCACACCAGCTTTGTGTACTATGTGTTGCATGTGCTATGTTTGGAGGTTGTGGTTGCTTGGGTGTCTGCTTTGGAGGCCTCTGTTGGTGTGGTGTGTTTGTAATTAGGGCCTCCAGGAATGTTTTTCTGTGTTTATGTCTTTGGTTTGCAGTTGTGATAGGTCTATGTGGGACTGGGTTTGTGGTGTGTGTGGCTACCTTCTCCTCCTGACTAGTTTTGACAGTACTGAGTTGAGGGAGCTCAGCCTTCAGTTTGGATAAATGGTTGCATCTTTCACATATATTTGTATTTCTTGGGGGGAGTTGAGGGTTGTCTGTGTACTTGGGGCAGGTGTAACATTGCCTCAGGATTCACAGATTCAACTTGTTGTAGCTGGCCTTAGTGGATTGTATGTGTGGACATATTTTATTGCCATACTACTGATCAGTGATTACTTCCCTTTTTATGTTTGCTCTATCATGTAGTAGCTTCCTCCTTCTCTTGCATGGTTTGGTAATGGCTGGAGTCCAGCATGCCAGATGCCTGTGTGTATGGCATTGTGTCTTGTTTTTATTTGGGATTGCATAATCCAAGCATTCCCAGCTGTGTTCATGGAATGCCTGTATAACAGGTTCTGAGGTGTGGCCCATATTTTGTACCTGCACAGGGCCTTTAATGGATTCCACATCAGTTTGGAGGAGTGCAACTTTTGCTTTACACATGTTTTTCACTGTGGTTTTCTGGCCAGGGACTGTGGTCAGGATGTGTATATCCAGTGTGATTATTCTATGGTCTGGTCTTACCAGTGAGGGATACACTTCTCATCTTGCCATCCAGTACCCATGCTGCTGATTATCACATCCAGTATGCTTACCCCTCTTGTGGGAGTGGTACGTTGTTCCTGGGCATTTTGGTGTATGGATTCTAGGAACTTTTCTCCTACAGTGTTGGAGCTAGTATAATGCTCCCAGTCTATGTCTAGGTATTTTCAGTCACCCAATATAATGTGGTTTGGAGGGCTTGATATATTCATGTATTCCAACATAGGCCAGGTGCAGTTCCTGGTGTTAGGATGGTAGTCTGTAGCAGGCTATAAACTGGGAGGCAGTTTTAGCCACTGTTACTTGACCATGGCTAGTCCATGCTGCTTCTTGTTGTGGTACCAACATGGGGGTGTGGTTATCCTTGACAATTATTGCTAGTCACCCTCCTTTTGTAGCTTGTTCCATGTTTTGAGGCTGTACAGCACAGTATGAGGTGTAACCTGGTAGTGTTAGGGTGCTGTTGTGAGCCTTGACCCAGTTTTCTGTTACAGGACAGATATCAACATTCTCCATACTGAGTGAGTTTAGACTGCATGCATCTTGCTGTTTAGACTTCTGGCATTGGGTAGCATTACATCTAGGTTCTTAACCCTTGTGATACCTATGGAGGTGGGTTTGTGTTTTGAGCCTTACCTATTCAGGGCACGCTGTGGGTAACAACAGCCTTTGCCAGTATCCATAAGGCCTGGACTGATAGGTGCATGCCACCCCTAGCAGGTGGAGCATCATGTCATGCTCAGCATGTCATCCCAGGCTGGCACACATTGGATCCCCTTTGACTAACTGCAATACTTCAGCCAATTATTGCAATTGATCATCTCATCGTCATATTGTGACATCATGCTTGGTGAGGGTAGGATGTTAGTCAGGGTCCTCAAGTGTGCATATACTACACAGTGTTACATTGCTTAACACATGGCATTCATGCCTCAGGTGGTGCTGCAGGGCTGCCTCTGTCAGATGCACATATTACACTCCCTGTACATGTTTGACAGCAGGTTATGTCATTTTAAGCATCCATGTTATTATATGAGTGAGTCAGAGACGGGTATCATTCCCAGGGTTCCTACTGAGCCAGTGTATGTGCTATGCGTTGCCTCTTTACCAAGGCCAGGGCATACTTGGCACACCTCCTTCTGCCTACTGGGGCAGGCTCAGGTTGTTCCTCCTCTGAGTCACGCTCTGCCTGTGATGGCCTTAACAATGGTGGGGGGCTGTTTGGCCCGGCCCTATGCTGGTCCTGCTGCAGCTGTTTTCGCAAGATCATATTATGTAGCATAGCACATATCATGACAATTTGGGTACATGTAGTTGGTGTGTACTGCAAGGCTCCACCAGATGTGTCCAGACACTGGAACCGTGACTCGTGCAGCCCAAACACATGCTCTATTACAGTACGTGTTTGTGCGTGTGCCTCATTATGGCATTCCTGTTCAGGTGTGTGTGCATTTCTGATGGGTGTCATCAGCCACGGCTCCAGTGCATAACCTGCATCCCCCACTAGGTGTCCATGTGGGATGTCCCCATTGGCAAATGTGTGGTACAGCTGTGTCAAATGCCAGATATGGGAATCATGGTAGCTCCCAGGGCAGCCAGCACACACATTCATTATTATGCCCTGGGCATCACACACGACCTGGCAGTTGATGGAGGGGAAGCCCTTGCGGTTAATGTAGGCCCTACCCCACTCACCAGCTGGTGCTTTGATGCGTATGTGCGTGCAGTCTATTGCACCCACTACCTCAGGGTATTCCGCTATTTGCTGGAAGAGATGCATATTGCTGGCCAATACCTAACGGGCATTGGGGAAATATATATGATCACCGACATGTGCTGACATGGCATCCAGGTACTGGTGCAGTACCCTGGAGGCTGATGCCTGTGATATCCCCATCATATCACCAGTTGGTCTCTGGAAGGTACCTGTTGCTAGTATTCTTATGCCAACACATACCTTGGTTTCCACTGGGATGGGTTCCCCTCTGTTGGTTCTGTGTGTGAGGCGTGGCCTGCACAGCTCGACAATTTGCTCCAGGAGGTTTCTGTCCACTCTATAGTGCTCCATTATCTCCAGCTCATGTAACCCACGGTAGGTGACCCTGGGCCTGTACACTCTTCTCCGTCTCCTCACTGTGGGTTGTCTGGCACCATCTGCATTGTCACCACCCTCAGCAAGTAGCCTAGGTCTCCTTATGACAGCTATAGCAGCCCCTAGCATTTCTGCTCTGAGTTCAGCTTTTTCAGTTTTCACTTCTAATAGCTTAGTCCTGTCTTGCAGTGTCTCTTGAGAGAAACATCCTGCACTGCTGTTTGCAGAGTTTTAAGTGCTTGGCTGAGCTACTATTCTGCCTGTGTAATTGCCTGCTTCTAATTGTTTTCACTTGCTAGCTCCAGCAGTATTCCCTGCTAGCTTCCTACTAATTCTGTTGCTTCCTTTTTCCTTTCTGTTTCCTCAGGGGGGAGCAACGTGCATACCAGCAGAAACACGCTCACAGTGGCTTACACGCATGCACACATGCTTACACGGTTTACAGTCATCTTATTCGGGTTAAAACACACACACATCAGCGCAAACAGTGTTACAAGTCTGCCAGCAGGCTCCCACATGCTCAGTCTGCTTTACACGCGCGCACACTAGCACAAACAGTCTTACACGTCTGCCAACAGGCTCCCACATGCTCAGTCTGCCTTACACGCGCACACACTGCCCTACTCGTGCTTCATGGTGCACACACGTGTGCATGCACGCCCAGCAATAAACTTTGGTGTAAGCAACAGTGTACACCTTCCATTTCTTGACGTTCCCATGCTTATGTTGTGGCACTCCTTTTTCCATGATATGTGTCTGACATCAGTCATGTAACACTAACCTCCAATGTACTGCATTTCTTTGTACCATTCCCCCCTGTGATGTCACCTATCTCCTACTCTATTCCTCCCCTTTATGTATCTCTTACTCTACTCAGAATGTGCTTATTTGCTATGTGACAATGGAATTCAGTATCCTAACACTCATTTACATCAGATTGCCTACTAATGCTTAGTTACATGTCTTAGACTCAGCTTCCCCCCTTAGCAACCACTAAACCGTGGACATGTTGTTTTTGGTCAGCTGGTCCCTGCATTGTAAATCCATGTATTGCATAAAACCCACATTTGTGGGTTTATAACCTTCATTTTTATGTTTTATACAGCGCAGCCCATTTGCGCAGGGTTGCACTGCGTTTAAAAAAATTATTTATTTTTCATATTTGCATCGGGGTGCCTTGCCAATGGCCACATATTTGGCCATTGGCATGCTGCCTGACACATATGCACCCTTTATTTGGAGCTGACATGGCTCCGTTGTGGTTTTTGCAGAAACGTACTCAGTTGTCAACTGAGTACATTTCTGCAGCTAAAACGGCTCTTACACGGGCTGCTTTGGGCTTCGTGGATCGCTAATCTACCTCATTTGCATGCCTTTGGGCTGCAAGTGAGGTGATTAGCATATCCACGCCCACTCCGTGTAAGAGACGTTTTAGCTGGTCTCTTACACGGACTTTAGGGCTGTTCCTGGATCGCGAAGGCTGCATGGAGTCTTACAGTACTCATAGACTCCGTGCAAGCCTTTGTGAATCCTGCCCAAAATGTTATATAGAAAACTGCTACTTAAATTAAGTGGTATCATCATAGTAAAATGTAACAGAATAGATGTATACACATTTCATACTACATATTACCTATCCAATGATTTTAACTTTAGAATGCATTTAATCAAACTAAATTCATTCAGCCCTGGTGGAACATGGGCATTATACATTTTAGTGTGGTTTATATTTGCTGGCCCAAGAATCCTTTAGCTCTTTTGAAGTTTGGATCACTGGCATCCAACTTATTCTAAACCCCAGCAAGACTGAATTACTCCTGTTCACCCCTAATAAATCTAAAGCTACTTCCCTAACTTTCTCAATCACCTCTAAAAATGGCACTGTGATCTCTCCTACCGCCCATACTAAACTTCTTGGGGTAGAAATAGACAAAAATCTTTTATTTGATGTCCATATTGCTCAAACCATCCAAAAGGTACACAAAAAATGAAAACTCTTTATAGACACAAGAAACTTCTCACAGACAAGGCATGAAACACTTTAGCCCAAACTCATCTACTGTCCACCCTTATGTATGCAGCACCAACCCTGACCCAGATTAGAAAAACTGATCTTGACAAACTTGAGTCATGTTATAATAAAATTGCCAAGTTTGCTAACAACTCCACCTTCAGAACCCTTCACTGTCAAGCACTTAGGGATATTCAATGGCTAGAACTTCCTCAACTACTCACCTACTATCAGCTAGTCATCGCCTTTAACATCCTGAGGTACCCTGACAAAACTCCAGCGCTAAAACAACTACTTTTGCTCTACTCTACTAGTCATCCACTCTGTTCTACCAATAAATCTCTCCTCTGTATCACTAGTGCTAATAATACTGCAGGGAAAGCTATATTATCTCATATTATAGCTAAAACCTGGAACAACCTCCCCTCTTCTGCAACTTCTGCCTCTACTATCACGCAGTTCACAACGTCACTTAAATCACATCTCAGAAAAACATGGATGTGTCCATGTATAACATAATGATCACTTAATTTCTTATTCCACTTTACCTCCTTCCTAGTCTACCTACTATAGGCATACTACAAGATAATAAGCTCTATACTTATAGACTTGTATCTATTTCATGTTTTATTAGGACAGTTTTAACTCACCATTGTTATTATGTATGTCTCTATGCTATTATTGTTTGTTTGTCTATTTTTTGTTATTATTGTATCTAATTGTGGAGCTTTTCTCTCTGGGCCTTCACTGTAAATGGACCTCGTTCAGTTGGACTATTCCGGTTAACAAATTTAAAAAAAAATAAAAAATAAAAATAAAATATTTTGACAAATGGGATTTAGTGATTTAGAGGTCGAAGAGCTGATGTGAATCTATTTGTATTTCATGATTCTTAGCTAATGTCCTTATTGTAATGTTTGCTGTGAAATATTCTGACAACTTTAGAAAGCTCCATTTATTTTCTCTGTGCCATCCACTTGATATATAATTATCCACTTGTTATTTTGTATTGAATAACTTCATACTTTGTGGCACTTTGACTTCACTGACTAAATTACTGAACATGCACAGTAACTGGTCTTTTTCTTAGTAAAGGGTTAAGATCAGGCCTTTTATAGAAATTTGAATTATTTTATGGCCAAGTTAAACAAATGGTTCAGAAAATCAAACGTATAATGAAAAGATATACAACAGCAAGAAACCAGGACTAGTATAAAGCTTTCTTACAGCTATACAATGGTACTATCTCCAACCCAAGTCATTATGAGACAGGAGCTACACATGGAATTACCATGGGGATGGCATAATGGTTATGGAGTTTACCTCACAGAAACAAGGAACAGAGTTTGATTCTCCACTTTGGACACTGTCTCATTATTGGCTTAGTGCATAATAGTCTGCAAGCTGATTCTCTTGTATATACATATGAATCAACCTCTCCAACTATGTTAATACCTGCACATATAACCCGTCTCAAGCCAGATCTGGATAAAGCACAGCAAAATAAAAATCATGACAAGACAGAACAGCTCATAAAGAATGTTAACTTGCATATAGTATGGGTATAATATGCTCTACGCCGCACACACAGGCTGATTAAGGCTGCACAATCTAAGCTGTGTAGACTCCAAGGTCCATTGTAGTATTGCTCCAGGGATGACAGTTATTGAGATAAGTCTGAAGATACTTGAACCAGATATCTAACATAAACTTTCAAGATTGCATACCTCCTGATTTGGAAGCAGGAAGGAGAGAAAGAAGATGTTAAGTTCAGTTCCACAAAAACTTGGCATCTACAGGATCAAAAATGAAAATGTACTTTGAGGACCAGTCATGGTCCTCCAAGAAAGCCTAATCAGAAACTGACAGTACCAGGACTGGAAGATAGCCTGCCTAGAGTCAGCATGAAGGTCTAAATATGGGGGAGTGATATGACCACTTCAATGATTATAACCTAGCTATTAATAGTATATGATTTAGA
Source organism: Protopterus annectens (assembly GCF_019279795.1). Classification (NCBI taxonomy): domain Eukaryota; kingdom Metazoa; phylum Chordata; order Ceratodontiformes; family Protopteridae; genus Protopterus; species Protopterus annectens. The sequence continues at coordinate 278,279,744 of NC_056734.1, forward strand.
TTAATAGTTTATTGTAGTTTTATTTTTTAATGGTAAATGTTGTGACTGTAATAATGTGCCTCAACCTTACTTTCATCCCCATCACTAATGTACCATCATCATGTAAAATAAAGTTTTAAAGGTGAGATCTGATCTATATGTATATAGTGGTAGGGACAAAATCCCTCTTAGCTTAAGACTGAATGTATGCTGGGCTAGGAACATGCAAGCTGGTATACTTTGCAGTTGCCAGATAAACTAATGGGGCATTGTTGACAAACTCAAGACATTAGGTATAAACTTTTATATTACTCAGAGGTTAGCCAGCTGGCTTGAAGACAGGACCTAGGAAGTTAGAACTGGGGAGTCTACCTCTATAAAAAGGACAGTCACCAGTAGAGTCCCTCAGGAATTTGTCCTGGGGTCACTCCTTTATGGCATCTACTTTTGTTGAAATCAAGGCAATGTCAATAACCTCCTTTGGTGTGTACCTAACCACGAACATCTAACAACTGGAACTGTACAGATGTTCCTCCCTAAGTGAATACAGGGTATAAATAACATTGGCCACCTCAATGCCCTATCCTTTTATAGTGTCTTCTTCAGGCTGTTGAGGGGACCTCACTCTGATGGACCTACTGCATATCCACAAAACAAACAGCAACAGAATTACCCATTCTAAAAACTTAAACCTTATCTTCTTCTTCTTCTTCTTCTTCTTCTTCTTCTTTTGGCTGCTCCCGTTAGGGGTTGCCACAGTGGATCATCTGTTTCCATTTCTTCCTGTCCTCTGCATCTTGCTCTGTCATACCAACCACCTGCATGTCCTCTCTCACCACATCCATAAATCTTATCTTAGGCCTTCCTCTTTTCCTGTTACCTGGTAGCTTCATCCTTAGCATCTTTTTCCCAATATACTCTGCATCCCTCCTCAGCACATGTCCAAACCTATGGAATCTTGCCTCTCTGGCTTTGTCTCCAAACCTTCCAACCTGGGCTGACCCTCTAATATACTTATTCCTAATCCTGTCCACCCTCACCACACCCAGTGCAAATCTTATCATCTTTAACTCTGTCATGTCCAGCTCTGATCCCTGCCTTTTTGTCAATGCCACTGTCTCCAGCCCATATTACATAGCTGTCACACTACCCTCTTGTAGACCTTCCCTTTCACTCTTACTGGTACTCGTCTGTCACAAGTCAATCCTGACACTCTTCTCCACCCACTCCATCCTGCCTGTACTCTCTTCTTCACCTCTCTTCCACACTCACCATTACTCTGAACTGTTGATCCCAAGTATTTAAACTCATCCACCTTCGCCACCTCTGCTCCCTGCATCTTCACCATTCCTCTATCCTCCCTCGCATTCACACACATATATTCTATCTTAGTCCTGCTGAGCCTCATTCCTCTTCTCTCTAGAACATATCTCAACCTCTCCAGGGTCTCCTCCACCTGTTCCCTACTCTCACTGCAGATCACAATGTCATCTGCAAACATCCTAGTCCATGGGGACTCCTGTCTGATCTCATCTGTCAACCTCTTCATCACCATTGCAAATAGGAAAGGGCTCAGAGCTGATCCTTGATGTAATCCCACCTCCACCTTAAATGCATCCATCACTCCCACCACAGACCTCACCGCTGTCACACTACCCTTGTACATATCCTGTACCAATCTTACATACTTCTCTGACACTCCTGACTTTCTCATACAATACCGCAACTTCTCTCTAGGCACCCTGTCATATGCTTTCTCTAAGTCCACAAAGACACAAAGCAACTCCTTCTGACCTTCTCTGTACTTCTCCGTCAACACTCTCAGAGCAAACATCGCATCTGTAGTGCTCTTTCCTGACATGAAACCATACTACTGATCACTAATCATTACCTCCCTTCTTAACCTAGCTTCCACTACTCTTTCCCATAGCTTCATGCTGTGACTAATCGATTTAATCCCTCTGTAGTTACTACAGGTCTACACATCACCCTTATTCTTAAAAATTGGTACCAAAACACTTTTTCTCCATTCCTCAGGTATCCTCTCACTTTCCAAGATTTCATTAAACAATCTAGTTAAAAACTCCACTGCCATTTCACCTAAACACCTCCATGCTTCCACAGGTATGTCTTCTGGAACAACAGCCTTTCCATTCTTCATCCTCTTCATAGCTATCCTTACTTCCTCCTTGCTAATCCACTGCACTTCATGATTCACTATCCACACATCATCCAACCTTCTTTCTTTCTCATTCTCTTCATTCATCAACCCTTCAAAGTACTCTTTCCATCTGCTCAACACACTCTCCTCGCTTGTGAGTACGTTTCCCTCATTATCCTTTATCATCCTTACTTGATGCACATCTTTACTAGCTCGGTCCCTCTGTCTAGCCAATTGGTGCAGGTCCTTTTCTCCCTCCTTAGTGTCCAACCTTTCATACAACTTTTCATATGCCTTATCCTTATCTTTCGCCATCTCTCCTTTTGCCATGCACGTCATCTCCTTATACTCCTGTCTACTTTCTTCATCTCTCTGACAATCCCACTTCTTCTTTGCCAACCTCTTTCTCTGTATACTGTCCTGTACTTCCTCATTCCACCAGGTCTCCTTGTCCTCCTTCCTCTTTCCAGATGTCACACCAAGCACCTTTCTAGCCATCTCCCTTACTAGCTCTGCTGTAGTTACCCAGCTATTCGGTAACTCTTCATTGTCACCCAGTGCCTGTCTTAACTCTTCCCTGAACTCCACCTCACAATTACCCTTTTTCAATTTCCACCATTTGATCCTTGGTGTTGCCCTCACACTCCTCCTCCTCTTCTTGATCACCAATGTCATCCTACAAACCACCATCCTATGTTGCCTAACTACACTTTCCCCTGCCAACACTTCACAGTCTCTAATCTCCTTCAGGCTGGCCCTTCTACATATGATATAATCCACCTGTGTAGATCTCCCTCCACTCTTGTATATCACCCTATGCTCCTCCGTCTTGTTAAAATAGGTATTCATCACAGCCATGTCCATCCTTTTCACAAAATCCACTACCATCTGATCTTCTGCATTCCTTTGCTTAACACCATACCTACCCATAATTTCCCCATCCCCTCTGTTCCCTTCACCAACATGCCCATTGAAATCTGCTCCAATCACCACTCTCTCACCCTTGGGTACAGTCATCACCACTTCATCCAACTCACTCCAAAATTTTTCTTTCACATCCATCTCGCACACAACTTGCGGAGCATATGCACTAACAACATTCATCATTACACCATCAATTTCCAGCTTCATAAACATCACTCTATCCGACATTCTTTTCACCTCCAAAACACTCTTAGCATACTGTTCCTTCAGGATAACCCTACACCATTTCTCCTCCCATCCACACCATGATAAAACCTTGTATGTGATATAAATAGGACATACTGGAGAGACAGGTGTATATCCTAGAGACTGCCCCCATCCATGTGAAGCAGAGTTCTTTCCTGATCCAATTCAAGTGTAATTTGGATGACTGGATGGGGAACTGGAAATTCACCCCTGGTTTGTCACCTATGTCTTTAATGAGCAGAGGCAGCCTGCAAATGGTTCATTTCCCAGACATCTTCATCTACCATGCTCCTACTTACACTATCAAGGGTACTAGAACTTGTCAGATATTTGGGATGCATGGTTAGGTATAAAAGGCCCCAGCTGTTGTTAGCCTAGTACAATACCTCAGAACCTGTTCATCTCGGTCCTGTGTACGTGTGTGTGAGTGTGTGTGTGTTTGTGTCCGTGTGTCCGTGTATGTGTGTGTGTGTGTGTGTGTGTGTGTGTGTGTGTGTGTGTGTGTGTGTGTGTGTGTGTCCGTGTGTGTGTGTGTGTGTGTGTGTGTGTGTGTGTGTGTGTGTGTGTGTGTGTGTGTGTGTGTGTGTATGTCCGTGCGTGTGTGTGTGTGTCTGTGTATGCATCCATTTTTTTGTGCAAGTATAGTGATATCTGTTATGAGATAAATCTACTAAAATATAAAAGCATTTCATGACAAAACATTTCATTGTTCCAGAACAGTATTGGCAGTTATTGAGATTACACAAAGGCAAATCTAATATGACAGGCTATCTTTATAAAGTACAAATCAGAAGAACCTCAGCTGACTTTACATTATGCAATTGTTAGCTCAACTATCACACTGCAGAACATTCTTTAACTCTGTGCAGGTGTCTCATGCTCTCACGTACAGTTATTTTACCTTTATATAACAACACTTTTTTCATTACAAAACTTGCAATAAAGGCAAAAACAAAATACAATAACAGACTGACTATGCTTCTAACTGATTCTCACAGGTAAGCAGTGTTCCGTAATATTTCTTTTTCTATGACAAAACAGAGTCAAATCTGTTATCTATACTTGCAACATGCAGTTGTAGTATAATGTTCTACATTTCCCAAATATCTTTTCTGACCTAGATTGCTTAGGAATAACTGTCAGAAGTACAGAAATCCATTTTGACAGTTGCAATGCCTAAAATAATTCTGCTTGAAAAAATCCATTCTGACATTTTATGTTTTTAATATTTCAGTATATATCTAACAATATTTTTAGTTATTGTCATACTTTCTAATGTCTACAAAGGGGTGTAATGCAAAATGTTGAACAAAATTTGGTCGATGTGGGATTAGTCAAATACATTTGATTGAATTCCATTTACTAGGCCATTAAACTCTGCAAAAAAACTACTTGCCTCTGCAGAACCCATGGTAAAGCTAATTTTGCTGATTCCTTTGTTTTATGATTTAACAAAACAGACTCAATATTTTTCCCTTAACATTTGTGCCTTTCACGACTTATGTATAAATTAAAGTTAAGTTGTTATGTAGTCAAAGGAGGTAGCACATTGATTTAAGGCAAAAATTACAACAACTAACTACTGACGAAAAATAGATAATAATTTAAATAAATGCTAACTGGCTGTACTAAATGTCATGTAAGTACCTACAGTCAACTAGGCATCTGTGACCTAATTACATATTGAGTAGGTATAAGTTTTAACTTAGGAAAGATCAGATAGTTTTGCAGATTGTCAGGACCAGAGGACCATCTGACTGTCACAGAAGGGGGTCCAGTCTATTGTAGTACTGAAACCCACTAGAAGAAATGTATACAGTATGCAGAATATGATACAAAGACATACACTTTGCTCTGCCAAGTTACCGTGATGCAATAATCTTCATTGTACATAAGTCAAAGCATACTTGAACATTCTATATTTGGTTTTAACCACTGCTTCTGTCTCTGCATATAGTTTCTTGAAAATAAGGTAATAAGGTGATCCAGTATTGCAATTTTTCTAAGCACTTGCAAACGTTTGTTATGGTCCACACAGTCAAAGGCTTTACAGTAGTCCCTAAATGATTAGTAAATATTCCTCTAGAGCTGCCTTGCTTTTTCCATTATCTATGTGGATACTTTCAGTTTGATCTTTGGTGTCTCTGCCCCTTCTAAAACCAGTTTGTACATCTGGTACCTCTCAGTCCACATACCTCTGCAGTTTAGCTTGTAGGATCTTAAGCATTACTGTGTTAGCATGTGAAACAGGTGCAATTATTTGATAGTTTTAGCTTTTTGAATTCAGAATATAAATTGACTTTTTCTATTGTATTATCAACTGTCATGTTTTCTAAATTTGTTGGCAAATTCCAAGGAATGCTGTAACAGCATCATTTTACAAGATTGTAAGCGACTCAACTGGAATTGTATCACATATTCCAGCTGTGTTAACAACACTTTCTATGGCTCTTTTAACTTCACTCTCCATGATGTTTGTCTTTATATCAGAGAACATATCATATTTATCAGTGATGTTATGGTCTTTCTTATAAGGTTCTTCGATATATTCCTGCCATCTTTTTTAATATCTTTTGCTTCTGATAAAGCCCTCTTACCTTTGTCATTTATCATGCCAATCATGCCTATTTTGTATCTGGAAGCTTCCCTTAATATCACCAATATAATAATCTGTTATTGTTTATTTTGTGTTTTCTTCCAGTTCCTTGCATTATTGGTTTAACTCATTACATCCAAGTGATGCCTCCAGGTGCATTTGCAGTTAACTCTTACTGACGTCGCTAGGCATCAGATTTTGCTTGTTCATATTTGCATTAATAATTCCAAAACTATGCTATGTACAAGGTTTTAAAATATTTTGTCTTAAAGCTTACATAATGGCAAACCCAACTGCATTAATATTTGACCTCTGTCTAGTGTAGATAAATAGATATTAACTGCTGTTTTATGATATATTATTTATTTATTTATTTTATTTGCCATTTGTTAACCGGATTAGTCTGGCTGGGGGGATGCCCTTTTTCAGCAGAGACCCAAGGAGAAAAGCTCCAGATAACATAGAAAACAATTAGTTACAAAAGAGCAATACGGATAAAAACAATAACATAAAATGAGAATCATATACATTTTAACATTTGTTATAAAGATATATTCAGTAATCTTAAAATAACATATAAATGATGTAGTTATAAGGTAAGTAATAGGAGGAAAGGAAAAGGAGTGCTAGTAAGTAGGCGATGCTTACGTATAGTGGGGAGTCAAGTAAGGCAGAAATAGTGAGGAAAGGGCAAGATAAGGGGATGAGGAGACATAGGTGAAAGATGTCTGATACACTGCGTAGAGATTAATGAGGAGACATAGGTGAGAGATGTCTGATACACTGCATAGAGATTAATGATGAGACATAGGTGAGAGATGTCTGATACACTGCATAGAGATTAATGAGGAGACATAGGTGGGGGATGTCTGATACACTGCATAGAGATTAATGAGGAGACATAGGTGAAAGATGTCTGATGCACTGCATAGTGATTAATGAGGAGACATAAGTGGGAGATGTCTGATACACTGCATGGAGATTAATGAGGAGACATAGGTGAGAGATGTCTGATACACTGCATAGAGATTAATGAGGAGTCATAGGTGAGAGATGTCTAATACACTGCATAGAGATTAATGAGGAGACATAGGTGAGAGATGTCTGATACACTGCATAGAGATTAATGAGGAGACATAGGTGAGAGATGTCTGATACACTGCATAGAGATTAATGAGGAGACATAGGTGGGAAATGTCTGATGCACTGCATACAGATTAATGAGGAGACATAGGTGAGAGATGTCTGATACACTGCGTAGAGATTAATAAGGAGACATAGGTGAAAGATGTCTGATACACTGCGTAGAGATTAATGAGGAGACATAGGTGAAAGATGTCTGATACACTGCTTAGAGATTAATGAGGAGACATAGGTGAGAGATGTCTGATACACTGCGTAGAGATTAATGAGGAGACATAGGTGGGGGATGTCTGATACACTGCATAGAGATTAATGATGAGACATAGGTGAGAGATGCTGATACACTGCATAGAGATTAATGAGGAAACATATGTGAGAGATGTCTGATACACTGTGTAGAGATTAATGAGGAGACATAGGTGGGGGATGTCTGATACACTGCATAGAGATTAATGATGAGACATAGGTGAGAGATGCTGATACACTGCAAAGAGATTAATGAGGAAACATATGTGACAGATGTCTGATGCACTGCATAGAGATTAATGAGGAGACATAGGTGAGTGATGTCTGATACACAGCACAGAGATTAATGAGGAGACATAGGTGAGAGATGTCTGATACACTGCATAGAGATTAATGATGAGACATAGGTGAGAGATGCTGATACACTGCATAGAGATTAATGAGGAAACATATGTGAGAGATGTCTGATACACTGCATAGAGATTAATGAGGAGACATAGGAGAGAGATGTCTGATACACTGCATAGAGGTTAATGAGGAGACATAGGTGGAGGATGTCTGATACACTGCATAGAGATTAATGAGGAGACATAGGTGAGAGATGTCTAATACACTGCGTAGAGATTAATGATGAGACATAGGTGAGAGATGTCTGATACACTGCATAGAGATTAATGAGGAGACATAGGTGAGAGATGTCTGATACACTGCATAGAGATTAATGATGAGACATAGGTGAGAGATGCTGATACACTGCATAGAGATTAATGAGGAAACATATGTGAGAGATGTCTGATACACTGCATAGAGATTAATGAGGAGACATAGGAGAGAGATGTCTGATACACTGCATAGAAATTAATGAGGAGACATAGGTGGGGGATGTCTGATACACTGCATAGAGATTAATGAGGAGACATAGATGAGAGATGTCTGATACACTGCATAGAGATTAATGAGGAGACATAGGTGAGAGATGTCTGATACACTGCGTAGAGATTAATGAGGAGACTTAGGTGAGAGATGTCTGATACACTGCATAGAGATTAATGAAGAAACATAGGTGAGATATGTCTGATATACTGCATAGAGATTAATGAGGAGACATAGGTGAGAGATATCTGATACACTGCACAGAGATTAATGAGGAGACATAGGTGAGAGATGTCTGATACACTGCATAAAGATTAATGAGGAGACATAGGTGAGAGACGTCTGATACACTGCATAGAGATTAATGAGGAGATATAGGTGAGAGATGCTGATACACTGCATAGAGATTAATGAGGAGACATAGGTGAGAGATGTCTGATACACTGCACAGAGATTAATGAGGAGACATAGGTGAAAGCTGTCTGATACACTGCGTAGAGATTAATGAGGAGACATAGGTGAGAGATGTCTGATACACTGCATAGAGATTAATGAGGAGACATAGGTGGGGGATGTCTGATACACTGCATAGAGATTAATGAGGAGACATAGGTGAGGGATGTCTGATGCACTGCATAGAGATTAATGAGGAGACATAGGTGAAAGATGTCTGATACACTGCATAGTGATTAATGAGAAGACATAAGTGAGAGATGTCTGATACACTCCATAGAGATTAATGAGGAGACATAGGTGGGAAATGTCTGATACACTGCATAGAGATTAATGAGGAGACATAGGTGGGGGATGTCTGATACACTGCATAGAGATTAATGAGGAGACATAGGTGAGGGATGTCTGATGCACTGCATAGAGATTAATGAGGAGACATAGGTGAAAGATGTCTGATACACTGCATAGTGATTAATGAGGAGACATAAGTGGGAGATGTCTGATACACTGCATGGAGATTAATGAGGAGACATAGGTGAGAGATATCTGATACACTGCATAGAGATTAATGAGGAGTCATAGGTGAGAGATGTCTAATACACTGCATAGAGATTAATGAGGAGACATAGGTGAGAGATGTCTGATACACTGCATAGAGATTAATGAGGAGACATAGGTGAGAGATGTCTGATACACTGCATAGAGATTAATGAGGAGACATAGGTGGGAAATGTCTGATGCACTGCATACAGATTAATGAGGAGACATAGGTGGGAGATGTTTGATACACTGCATAGAGATTAATGAGGAGACATAGGTGAGAGATGTCTGATGCACTGCATAGAGATTAATGAGGAGACATAAGTGGGAGATGTCTATTATACTGCATGGAGATTAATGAGGAGACATAGGTGAGAGATGTCTGATACACTGCATAGAGATTAATGAGGAGACATAGGTGACAGATGTCTGATACACTGCATATAGATTAATGAGGAGACATAGGTGAGAGATGTCTGATATACTACATAGAGATTAATGAGGAGACATAGGTGAGAGATGTCTGATTCACTGCATAGAGATTAATGAGGAGACATAGGTGAGAGATGTCTAACACACTGCATAGAGATTAATGAGGAGACATAGGTGAGACATGTCTGATACACTGCATAGAGATTAATCAGGACATATAGGTGAGAGATGTCTGATGCACTGCATAGAGATTATGAAAGGGGAAACAATGTTACTGAATAGGGAGCATGTAACCAGGAGAGGCTAAGGTGGTGAAAAAGGAGACAGAGGCTAGGTGGGAGAAGAAAAGGCTGGGGTGGAAATGACTCAATTAGGGTCTTTACAGGGGCAGGTCCAGGAGTTGAGTAGGTAGTCCTTTAGGGCTAGTTTGAAACTCGGAGAATTTTTGAGAGTTCTGATATACATTGGGAGCTTGTTCTAAGATGTAGTGACTGCATGACTGTAAAGGCTTTTTGCTATGGATTTTTAGGTTTGGAAATTTGAAGAAGGTGTTGGTCTGAGCTATGAAGTTTCTGGTTAGGGCTATAGGGGCAGATACGTGTTGCTAGTGAAGGACAGGCTAGGGGTTGTTGTAAGGTGGAGCGACTCAAGAGAATTTGAGGTAGAAGGAGTTGGTTATGGAACTCTAGCCACTGAAGTTTTGCTAAGGAGAGGCATTGATGTGAGTGATAGGGGAGATTTGTGGCAAACCATGCGACTTTATTATATGTTAGCTCAAGTTTGTTTAAGAGATTTTTTTGGAGGTTGGTAAATATAGGGGTGGCATATAGTAAGGTAGGTAGGAGGTAGGCTTGAGCAAGGGATACTTTGGATTCTTGAGTGAGGAATGTTTTGTTTCTGTATAGCAATCCTAGTTTCTGGTGAGTTCTTTTGATGCAGTTGTTGATGTGGGCATCAAATTTTAGTTCATCGTCTGTGAGTATACCAAAAAGTTTAGTATGAGACTTGAACTGAATAGTTGTGCTGTTTAAGGAAGAGACAGAGAAGGAAGATATGAGGTGTTGGATGGGTCTGGGAAGAAAAGAAGAAGTTTAATTTTGTTAGGGTTAAGTAGGAGTTGGTTAGTGGTGAGCCATCTTTCGACTGAGTGTAGTGTGTCTTGTGTGAGGGTATTTAGGTGGGATAGATTGGCAGAGATGGAGATGATCATAGAGTCATCTGCATATTGTATGAGTGTAGAGTGACAGCAGGATTGGAAGAGATCATTTGTAGAAATGTTAAAAAACAGTGACCCATGATGGAGCCCTGGGAGATTCCAGTAAGAATGGGAAGGAATGGAGAAGTAGCTGGCATCCATTTGACATACTGAGCTCTATTAGATAGGTATGAGGAGAACCAGTTAAGGGTGGAGGTAGAAAGGTTAAAGGAAGCAAGTTTGGAGAGCAGAAGATTATGAGAAACAGTGTTGAAAGCCTTAAAGAGGTCCAGGAAGAGGGAAGACACAAGTTTGTTGTTATTGAGAGAAGTGGAGATGGAGTTAGTAATGGACAGGAGAGCGGTAGTAGTACTATGATGAGGGCAAAAACCATGTTGGGTAGGGATGAGGAGATTTTTCTGAATGAGATGTGCAATGAGTTGTTTGTGAATGCATTTTACTAGGATCTTTGAAATAGGGGATAGAATAGCGATAGGCCTGAAATTCGAGGGGTCGGTGGAGATGCCGCCTTTGTGCAGGGGTATAATGTAGGCCTTTTTCCATATTTGGGGGACAAGGCTTTCCTGAAGGGACCAATTAATAAGTATGGAGACTGGATAGGCTATGGAGAGGGCTGTTAGTTTGAGGTATAATGGAGGCAGGTTATCAGCTGAAGGCGAGCAGTGTTTAAGTTTACAGAGTAGGGATCTGATGATGGTTGTGGGGATAGTCTTCATTGAAAAGTTGGTTTGGCTGGAGGGAGGGGGTGGGATGTCATGGTTAGTGTTTGTGTTTGGTTTGATTAGTTTCTGTGTAGAGTCTATGAAGAAGGAGTTGAGAAATGTGGCAGTTTCAAGTGGGGAGCTCTTTGGGGAGGGGTTGGGAAGGCGAAGGTTACCTGGGTGTGAAAGCTTATTAATGATATTCCAGAATGTCTTAGGGTTGGAGTGGGGTTTTTATTTTGCTTTAATTTATATAGATATAATTTTCACATTTTTCTAAATACCTCAGCAACCAAGTAACACAGACAGAACTCCTTAGTCTCATATAAAAACTCTCGGCTAGATGATGTAAACTTGAGTGGTTGCTGAGATATTGTAAGTTGCTTACAAAATATTACAAATGTAATAGTTACTGTGTTTACTGTGACTTATAAAATTGGGTTTAAGACCTAGAACCTAAGGAATACTACCACCATCCATCCATGCATCCATCCATCCACAACCTTTTTTTCCCACTATTTCACATGAGGTTAGGGTGTCACTTCAACAGTGGCAATCATCTTGAACTGGGGTTTACACTGCTGGGTGGCTAGCCCTGCTGTGGTAGTTCATTCACACCACACACATGCATGCTGACACCTATGGCCAATTTAGACAGACCAATCCACCTGCTGCATGTCTTTGGAATGTGGGAGGAAACAGGAGCACCTGGAGGAAACTCACATGAAGGGAGGACATACAGTCTCCACACAGAAGGCATCTCAGCCAAGAACTGAACTGGGGAACCTCTTACTGTGAGGTAACAATGCTATCCACTGTGCCAACCAACCTCCATTACATATTGACTTGTAATATTGTTGGGCTTGTTTCTAACTGCCCTAGATAATTTTCTTGTTTTCTTTAACTTAATTCTAACCTTTACAGTAAGACGATGATGGTCTGAGCCACAGTCATCTCCAGGCCTTGTGCTTGCTGACTGCATAGGACTATTCCATCTTTGACTGCAAAGTATATGGTCAATTTGATTTCAGTATTGACCACCTGGTAATAGTTATGTGTAAGGCCATCTCTTAGGATGCCACAAGAGAATGTATGCCATGACCTGTGAATTATATTGGCAGAATTCCTAATAGTATTTATCCTGCAGTTGTATTTTGATGACCAAATTTAGACTTTCAGGCACCCATGATGAATGTAATATCTTTTTTGGTGTTATATCCAAATATTGTTGTAAATATTCATAAAACTGATAAATTTCCTCTTCTTCAGCATTGGCAATTGTAGAAGAAATTCAGACATTTGTATCACTGCAACACTGAATGTCTTACCTTGTAGCCTGATTGAGATCATTCAGTCATGTTTGTGTAGTAACCAACACTGATTTCAACACCTTTTTATTAACTATAAGGGATACTCCATTTCTTCTGCAAGATTTTTGTTCACAGTAGATCTGATGATTATCTCATGTAAAATGACCCATTCCAGACATTTTTAGTTCCCAGATTCACTAGATGTTAATATTTATTATTGCCATCTCATCCTTAATCACCTCTGTTTTACCTTGGTCCATCATTCTTAAATTCCACATTCCAGTGGTGCATACTTCTTTGCATCAGACATTCCTTTCATCCCTGAGTACCTCATTAGATGGACATCCTTCAAGCTTTAATCCATCCACCTCATAAACGTAAGCACTACTAATACTTGTTCTCTGCTCTTCCTCATGAGAATGATGGACACCTTCATGTGTGAGGGTCTCGTCTTCCAGTGTTACTTTGACATGCCTCTAGTTGCTTGGAAAAAAAAACATTACAGAGGCTTGCCATTACCTTATTTAGAGGACTATCCTTTGTTTGATCACTATGCCATAACCTGCCCATCTTGGGTGACACAGTATAGCCCAGAGTTTTACTGAGATGCCTCAGATTCCACTGTTTCTGTGTTGCAAAAGTGCTACATAAGATGAAGAAGGAAACCACCTCTCCCAAGAAGAACTCTTGCTAGGCTGTCTGCCATGTCTAGAACATCTGGATATCTGTGGAAATGATGCATGCCCTATCATACACCAAGAATATGAAGTTGTTGGTGAGATAATAGAGGAAAAAAGCTATGCTAAACAGCTAATTACTGACACTAGCAGTGCTGCATATCAAACTGTAACAGCTACTCTTGACAGGAGAAACCATTTTCATGAGGACTGTTTGCAAAGATGATGATGATGATGATCTCACATTACTGTTGACCACAGGAGACAAACTACATTGTCTATAAATATAACTCTGTGCATGTTCAGGGTGTGAAAGGCAAAAAAGCACACGTCAGTTCTTTGGTATAAACCCTCATGATAATAAGAATAGTTGCAGCTTGCAGTGCTTTATTTGCAAAGCTCCTTGAAGTAGAAAGTCAGACTGGGATCACTGGCATGCCCGTTTTCAACAAAAGCCCAGTGAGAAAAGCTCCACAGTTACGTACAATTGTTGTGTTTTGTTACAGTTTCAGATTAAATGCAAATGTAATAAATGCATAGTTATGTTACATATGTAAATGAATAGAGGTAACAGTGGCAAGGCTCTGATAAATAAAGTGCACTTAACAGTTAGCAGTAGGAAACAAAAAAATATTACTTAATGAAAGGGGAAAAAAATAAAGTATAGGCAGGAATATAGCATGATATGAAAATTATGAGAGCTGAAAAGGAAAGGATGGAAGTAAAATTATTGGCAGGCACTGTTTTAATAGATGAGAGGACTGAAAATAATTTAGAGAAGAATCTAGTATATAGATAATAGAAGATGAGTGATGAAAAAGAGGAAATGTATGTTATAGGAAATTAGAGCTAATCTGGGGTGTGGCAAGAACATAGCCACAATTTGGAGAGGTGTTCTTATGAGAAGTCAGAGTTGGTACAGCCGTTCATCATGTTAGGTACTGAGAAGGACGTACTTGGTAAGATCAGTACATGACAGTTGTGATAATTGTAAAAATAGGTACATTCTACCTGGCCCAAACTATCTGGTGACAGCTACAGAGAAGGCGACTCCAGACATTATGAGCAGCTCCTTGAATTTTAGATGAAGATGAAATAAACGACCATCCTTGCTTTCCTGTAGTCATTAAAATTCCTGTAACAAATGCTAAGACATGGGTAGAGTGGTTCTTGGGTTTATATACTCAGTGACATCCTAGGAGGTACAAAAGAAAACATTCCAACAAGCACCAAGTACATCCTGTAACATGCATATTCTGATTTGTGGGGAAATAACTGGGCAGTGCTGATTGTTGCTATTAAATGTAAGATCACTGCCTCCTCTTAGCATGTCTTGTAATCCAAATGCAGAAGACACCTTGTCCCTGACTGAAGTAATTCTAGACACCTTGTCCTTGACTGAAGTAATTCTAGACACCTTGTCCTTGACTGAAGTAATTCTGGAAGCTGCTGTAGATGTTTTAGGTTCATTAATAGGAACCTTGCTGTAACCATCAACAATCACTTACAAGTACTCCCCTGATGGAAAGGTTCATGGAAATCTGCACTTATTTCAACACATGGTCATGCTTTTAAATTTTGACAAAGTAGAACTGCTGTCTTGATTGTTAACTTTATCTGACAAGTAAAGCATTTGTACAGTGTAGAATATATATGTCTATTTGCGTCAGACAACCACATATTCTATATGACCAGTACTTTTGACCATATATTGTACCTTGTTAAGTGTTGTTGTTCTGATGACACTTTGATGAATCGGTCTGTTGTACAAGTTTTAATGCACCTTGTCTCATGGCTTTGGGAATACTTAGCCAAATTTCTTTTAAAATTATTTTTCATCTGCTGACATAATGACATTGGCTGCTGGTCTATCCTCTGACTGAAATATTGTCATTCAGCTAATCCTATGTATTATTCTGACACAAGTCTTTTACTGATTTCTTCTGGTTTCTGACTGGATTGTTTGGTATTGATTTATTTTTCACTGAGGTGCATTTATACATGGAAATAAAGATTTGTAGGTTATCTTCATTTTTTGAAAGTTGTTTTAACAAAGCCTTAACCCTCAGTGCTCAGCTCTGCTGTTTTTAATTTTAGGTTATTCTGTATTACTTATTAAGCTCTGTGAAATGTTACTAATGTTAAGTCATATTCATATAAGTAAAACCGAAAATTTTTATGTGCTCTCAAAATAGCTAATGCTTCTTTTTGTTCCAGTATCTTTATGTATCGATCTACTGGCATAAACCTTTATTGTTGAGTATTGCCTTTAAATAAACTAGACTGACAATGTCCAGCAACTGAGTTTTGCTTTACCTTGACTTGTTTAAACTGCATTTGTTTATTTTTTAACTATTCCACCTGCACCTCAAGCTGTCTTTTACATGGCAGCTATTTGCTTCTCATTGTAGCAATGCACAAAAGTTTGAAGCAGTGCTATTAACTGTACTCGAAAACTGATTAGAGGTAAAGACTGATCGTTGTTTAAATAGTTGAGGAATAATCTGTCTTTCTACAACTTGGTGCAGACTTGGAGTGAAAATATATAAGAGATAGTGTGGGGGCACAGGGACAAAATTCATATTTGTGACTGCTGAACTTATGCACACATTCTTACTCAGCTACATATTTTTTGTGTTTAAGTGTAGTTGAGTTATTAGGCTTCATGTTGGCCTTTATCAGCTACTGTGCTTTAGTGCTCATGCATTTTTGACCTAGCCTAGTACACCTTGAGTCTCTCTTCTGGAATCAAAATGTCAAGACATATTCTGATGTGAGGCTTGTCCTTTAACTTTTGTAGTGCCAGATCATGTGTATTAATTTACTTACTGTCAAGGCATCAGTTTATTGCTGATAATATTTAATGACTCTATTATTCAGAAGAATGAAGTAAATAGGAAGCAGTAATTTGTTACTACCAGAAAACATTTGGTAACTTTGGTATCATGTAATGATAGTGCCCATTATATAATCTCTGTTTTCAGGTAAATGGCAAAAGCCTTTAGCTGACTAAATTTACAAATTACTGAAAACTACAGAGCACTGTTGTCTATAAACAACCCCTTTGATTTTCCAGACAGAGCTGGAGAATGCCTACAATTGCTGTAAAGATAATGGTTTAGCATGAAATATAAATAAATACAGCACTGACTCTTTCAGGAGGCAACTGTTCCCTGAAATTTATTGCATTTAATGATTATGACTAAATCAAGGCACTGTTATAAAGGGCCCTGATGTAGTTTTAGATGAGGGTTTCTTTCTTAACCAGTAGGTTGACATGTTTGTATGAAATCATTCAGTGCAACCCATATGATACTACAGAGAATTACAAGTTGCTCTGGAGAGGCCATTATCCTCCATATACCTAACTAACAATGTGTATATTGAACCTAGTCAGCCACTGTAGCTAGACAGTAGGTGCATATAAGTTACTGAGCACATGCAAGATCAGTGCCATTTTGTGCAGTCAGTCAGTGTGAATGTAAGCTTGAATGGAGATGCACGTGTGGGTGTGTATTAGAAATAACAAATCAGTCAGTAAGCGTATGAAGTACGAAGTATATGTACAAGTTACAGCTCCTGATGTGTGTATGTATAATAAATTACTTGAACGCATACCCAGTTGAGTGTCTCATTTGAATACACGAGAAGTGGCATGTTGTCAGAATGGGATCTGAAGTTTAAGCAGCTTGCAAACCATGAGGCACACAGTTAGAAGTGGAGTAATATCCAGGAGTGAACTCACAAACAGGGCAGCAGTTATTCAAAGTTATTTAAATTTGTTTCAAATGCTTTACAGTCACCAAACATGTGGTGTAGCATTCAAACTGTTATTCTGAGATGTTTGAAATGTCTGAAATAGTAGCATAATATTTAAAGTGTTTGAAATAATCTCCAAAATGTTTAAAATGTTCAAAAAGGCTAAAATGCCCAAATTTGTTTTCACACTATCTGACATTTTCACAGTAGCTGAGACTTTTTGAAGTGTTCGAAGTGTTAGTTGTTTTCGAGGTATTTGCAGTGTTAAAGTAAAGTATTTTCGGAGAGGTTGTTGTGCACTTTAGCAAAATTATAAGTACCAGGTCTATACTTATGTTTAAAATAACTTTGTTGTTATGGCAGAGGGATTTTGCAGATCCAAACTGCTGGTGTTTGATAATAATATTGCTATGAACTGTTGAGTGTTTGAGCAAGAATATGATATTTTCATACAGGCTGCAATTTCTGATAAAGACACATGTTGCAGCATATATTACTGACTTAAGAAATAAAGCAAAAACAAGCAGACTTGGTGATCTATGAGATGAGTTGATAAAAGACCATCTTGTACATGGTGTTACTAATGATGCAGTGAGGAAAGGTTTTCTTTGAGATAGCGAATTAGCATTGATCAAAATCATTGAGATTTGTCAAATAAATGAGATTACAGAAAAGCATACAAATATGCTTATGAATGAGAAAAGCATGTTTGCGGTATATGCTAGTGTGAATGAGTGTGTGGCAGAAAGTTAAGATGAAAAAGAAATATAAACCAAGAGGCAGTGCCCCACCCAACCTCATTGTTAACTGTTGCAATTGTGGAGGCAGTCATGAACCTAAATGGGAAAAGTGTTTAGCTTTTGGTTGGCAATGTCACAAATGTAAAAAGTAGAATCATTTCAAAAGGCTTTGCAAGTCTAAAGTGTCACAAACTTATATTAAAAAAAGAGAGTATCTGAAGAAGCAAGTAGATCAGATAAAGACTGCAGCATACTCTGAGAGCTGTGAGCAAACCTTCTATGTTGATGGAGCGATGAAACAGTTAATACAGTAGATTATCATGATGGTAGTTGTCAGCAAAGAGTGAAATATTTTGTACTGTACAAATTAATAGGAAAGCTGCAGAGTTTAAAGAAGACACTGGATCCAAGTCCAATGTTATATCAGCACAAATGTTTGCTAAAGTAAAAGTTGGTGAGAAAGCTGATTCAGCAAAGTGTGCAAAACTAGTTACTTATGGTAGGGAAGAAATTCAAACTGATGGCGCAATAGTTCTTTCATGCCATTCTGCAGGAAACAGCAATGACTTGCAGTTTTACATAGTCAAAAGACACATGCAGTCACTGTTAGGCCTCAAAGACAGTCTGAGAATGCGATTGATTTCATTTAATAAAGAGGTCCACCATATAAGTATGAATAACAATGATAGTTTTACACAGAATATTTTCAGTGAATATGATGATATTTTCAAAGACGACTTTGGTAAACTTCCAGTCACATATTCCATGAAGTTAAACCATGAAGTAAGTTCAGTTGTCAGACATTGTCAAAGACTCCAAAGAGACAAGGCATTCTATAACTATGTCAAGAATCTAAATGGCAATGCTCAGATCTGCTCTGAGCTACAACATAATGGCATTAAATATACTGATCTCAAGGATATTGCCAATATCCTGAGAGATCGATTCAGTGCCAACTTCACCCCCTTCTCACCCCCTAAACGGCCCATCTCAATACTGGAAGATTGCCAAATTCCGGTAATAATGGCCACACAGGTAAAAAAATGCACTCTCCAAAACTAAGAATACAGCATCTATGGGACCAGATGACATCCCAGGCTGTGTACCACATGAACTACAAAATGAACTGGCACCTCACCTAAGTGTCATGTTTAATCATAGCCTCACCTCAGGCTTTGTGCCCACTGAGTGGCACAAAGCTACAATTACCCCACTCCACAAGGAGGGATCCAGCTTGGATCTCGGGAACTACTGCTCCAAAATGTTTGACAAGCCTGATCTGCAAGGCCATGGAACGTATTATCATGGAACTTATAAACAAAGACATTGGCAACCTTCAAACACTGGACCCTACCCAATTTGAGTTCGTTAATGGCCGATCTTGTCTCCTGAACCTGATTGACTTCTTCGAATCAGTCTCCAGAGCCATGGATGAAGGTAAGGCAGTCCACATAGCCTATCTAGACCTCACCAAGGCCTTTGACACCGTCTCCCAATCTGGAATCATAGATAAACTTACTAAGTTGGGCATTAATCCCTAAGTCACTCAATGGGTTGCCAACTGGCTTGCTGACAGAACCCACACTGTAAAGGCAGCTGACTCCAAATCCAGCACCAGACAAGTGACAAGTGGAGTACCTCAAGTTTCAGTCCTGGGACCACTCTTGTTTGGCATCTGCTTCTCTAAAGTACAGGCCAATGCTAAGGGACTCTGACTAACAAAGTTCACAGATGACTGTAAACTGGGAGCGATTATTGAACCCCTAAATGATGTGGATACTCTACAAAAGGGCCTTACAGGAACAGATGCTTGGTGCTAGAGCCATGGGCTCAAGCTCAATGCCAAGAAATGTATAGTTATCCCCTTTGGGAAAAAAACATGTACCCATGAATTACCACATAGGTGGCAGTACACTAAACACTGAAAGTGTGATAAGAGTCTTAGGGATACAGGTGGAAAGTGGTCTCACCTTCGATAACCACATTGCCAGAACAGTCAGGAAATTCTTCTATGTGGCATACCTCATCACTAAGGGCTTTCATCCAGAAAAAAGGAGGTCATTGTCACACTGTACTCATCCCTCATTATACCCATTATAGAATACAATGCCCCGTTTGGTATGTACCTCTCAAGACATCTGCAACAACTGAAAAGACCACAGAAATACCTCACTAAAAGAATCACAGGCCTAAAGCAGATGCCCTACGCTGGCCATCTTAAAAAACTCCAGCTATACTCTGTCGCATATCGTCTACTCAGAAGCAATCTCTGCTTAACATACAAGGCCATGTCAAACCCAGAGCTGTTGGACATGCTACACTTAAAGAAATCCCAATCCCTCAGAGCTACATGCTCCAGGGATCTAAACCTTGTCATCAGAATAAACAAAACATGCTGGAGGGATAGGTTCCTGACCTAGAGACTCCCCAGACTCTGGAATAGACTGCCCATACATGTCAAACAGAGTGCCTCTTTGGCCCTCTTCAAAAGGAACCTTGATGATTAGATGGGAGAAAAGAACTTCACACCGGGGATCATGTCAGTCACCCTGCTAGACAGGGGTCCAGGGAAGTAAATAATGTGGGAAGAAATAGCCAGGGAATTGTTATAGCTAGGCTTGTATAGGCCCTAGGGCTGATAGCCTAGTACCAACCCATGAACCTATGAACCTACGAACCAGCATGGAAAATTCCAGTAACAATGCAGAATAATGTAAAAGCAGAACTAGACAAAATGGTGAATGTAGGTGTCCTTACTCCAGTAGAAGAACCGACTGTATGGGTATCGTCCTTGCTGTAGCTCATAAGAAAAGCTCAGATGACATTCAAATATGTATTGATCCAAGAGACTTAAACAAACCACTTATGCGTCCTCATCATCCAATGCCTACAGTAGAAGAGGTAGCCACTGTCTTGCCAAATTCCACTGTTTTTTTCAGTTTTAGATGCAAAAAGCTCTTCTTGCCAAATTTTGCTTGATCACAAATCTTCATTGTTAGCCACATTCAGTACACCCTTTGGTAGATATAAAATGTTTAAGAATGCCATTTGGAATTAATTCTGCCAGTGAAGTCTTTCAATGTGCCATGGAACACATTTTTCTAATTATCCATGTGCTATTATAGTAGACGACATTATTGCCGGATGTAATGGTGAAGACAAACATGATAGAAATCTGAGGAAAGTTCTAGACCACACGTGAAGTAAAGCTCAAACTGAATCCTCAGAAATTTAAATTTAAACTAAAAGAAGTTACTTATGTTGGACATTTATTTACAAGTTATGGCTGACAACCAGATCCATCTAAGCAAACAGAACTTGTTGAAATGCCAGTTCCAGAGGATGTCACATCTTTACAACATTTTCTAGGTATGTCCAAAATTCCAAAAGAAACAGCAGGACTCGGAGACAGCTTCAGGATCCAGTACAAACAATTTTAATATACAGAAGCACTTTCGTGGGCAACCCCACTTCTTCAGGTGGCAATGAACAATATAAAATAACACAACCAACCCCCTAATATATACACATCCTATTAAGACACATGACTTAAAATGACCAATGCTTACTCAAACCTTATTAAGTACTTAAAGTCATTAAAGCACTATGTGCAATTTTAAAATACTCTCCAAGCTTCCAAATACACTTATGAAAAGCACATATAAAAATAAAGTATTGCTGTTAATGATACAAGATACATACATATATATATATATATATATATATATATATATATATATATATCAGTTTTCAACATAAAGTTAAAACATTCCTCAGTGCAAACTTACTTAAATAAATCTATCTGCAGAGTTGTCTAGACTTCAGTTTTGGCCGTAATGGTACATATTCATTCAATCCATGGCCCTTATCTGCCCTTAGTCTCACTATCCACTTGGCTTCTAATTCTTCAGTTATGTTCCTTAAGTCCCCCCCCCCCGATGTTTGCATAAGTTCTCCCAACATCCAAAAACTTGAATGTGTGTCATATCAGTATTACTTACATGTTTGGCCAAGGCATTAATGCTGCTCTTATTGATGGCATATATATGCTCACATACTCTACCTTTTAAAGGCTTGTCTGTCTTGCCTACATAGAACTTGCGACACACTACTTAGTGGGCCAAATGGACAAATAGTTCAGTGTTACAAGTTGCTGATATACTAAACTCATAAGTTTTATGCTGATCTGGATGTTCGAATTTAGAGCTGTTGTCTATATATTTAGTATGAGCACCTACCACACTTCTGAGTACCTGTCTCAGCTTTGGATCTGATAGTCCCTTGTTCCTTGTTATGCCTAGGATGGTATAACTGTCTTTTCAAGGACTTGTGGTTTTTCAGAGAAAAACTGGGTTTGTCATCTATCAATCTAATGATATTTTTATCCACTTTCAGGATATCCCAGTGCTTTCTAATTACATCCATATAGTCCCGTGCATCACTAAAATAAAAGAATGGCACTCTAATTTTCTTTTGATCTTGGCTTTTCTTTCTACTCCCTTCTTCTAAGTCCCTTTTCTTGGAGAAGTACAGTCTAGTTTTAGAGTTCCTTAGTTCTCTATCCTCTTTAATACTCATTTCAATACGTCTAACATCATATCCTCTCTCTTTCAATTCATTGCCGACTTTCTCAGTCTGCTAATTAAAGTCCTTACATTCAATCTAGAAGCCCTATAGAGCTGATTGTGCACGACATTTTTGAAAATAAATGGAGGGTGCATGCTATCTTTTGCAAAAAGATGGTTACATAACACTCCTTTCTATGTAACTTGGTAATAACAGAGCCATCTATTTTCTTTTCGACAGTTACATCTAAAAAATTAGCTGTCTCTGAAGAAAGAGTGTGTGTGAAACTCAAGAAAGTGGTACTATGATTTATATACTGTAAACACTCCATAATTTCTTCACTGGTGCCCTTCCACAAAATAAAGAGGTCATCTACAAACCTTCTCAAGAAATGTATCTTATCTGAGAAAGGACCATGTAATACATGCTTGGTTTCCCAAATGGCCATGACAGCATTGGCGCATCTATTGGCACATGACGTGCCCATAGCTATGCCATTAGACTGCACTGGGATATCCTGAAAGTGGATTAAAATATCATTAGATTGATAGATGACAAACCCAGTTTTTCTATGAAAAACCACAAGTCCTTGAAAAGGCAGTTATGCCATCCTAGGCATAACAAGGAACAAGGGACTATCAGATCCAAAGCTGAAACAGATACTCAGAAGTGTGGCAGGTGCTCATACTGTAAATATATAGACAACAGATCTAAATTCGAACATCCAGATCAGCATAAGACCTATGAGTTTAGTATATCAGCAGCTTGTAACACTGAGCACATTGTCTGTTTGGCCCACTGCGTGGTGTGTCGCTGTACGTGAATATGAAGCTGACTCCAAGTCCTGCTGTTTCTTTTGGAATTTAGGACCTTCTTGCTATACAGGACAAGTGAGTTTAAGAGTGCTGGTGGCTGTTGCTGGTTTTATTTTCTAGGTATGGTCAACTATTTAGAAAAGTTAATTCCAGACTTGAGTGAGCTTTCTGCATAATTACGTGAGTTGACACTCAAAAATGTAAACTGGTCTTGGTTGGAATGATGCCAAAGGGCATTTGATATTCTGAAGAAGAAAAACGCCAGTCCATCTACATTGAGATATTATGATGTTCATAAACTTGTAACTCTTTCTTATGATGCTTCAAGGTATGGCCTTAATGCAACATGTCTTCAAGAAGGCATACTCGTTGCTTATGCATCAAGAACTTTAACTCAAACAGAGATGCATTATGCTCAAATAGAAAAAGAACTTTTGGCAGTATTGTTCACATGTCCGAAGTTCAGTTTTGAAAAAGCCAAAACATATAGCCCCAGCTCAATTGCAATGCATGATGTTAAAATTGCAAAAGTACAATTTCAGTATTGTTTACAAAAAGGGCAAATACTTGTACTGGTGGGAGGATGGCATAATGGTTAAGGTGGTTACCTGGCAAACCCAAGGTGCAGCGTTTGATTCTCATGTGGGATAATTTGCTAGGCTTAAAATGGCCCACAAGGGCAATTAGCCTAGCACTAACATATGACCTTGCAGATGCCTTGTCACTTGCACCCAGACAAATGACAGAGCAACATGAAAATGAAAAAGCAGACTTTGAAGTCATGGATGTCAGAAATTTTTTGTCATCATGGCTTGATGAACTAAGAAATCACACAGCTTCAGACCCAATTCTCCAGAAGATAAAAAACATTATCGGTCAAGTTAGGCCAACATGACAAACCAGTTTACCACTTGGCATTCAGCAGTATTTTCTTTACAGAGATGAGCTCATGATGGAAGGTAGAATCATCACTAAAGGTCCAAATGTGGTAATTCCTAAAGCATTACATCACGAATATATCAAAAGTTTGCATCGTGGTCACCCAGGTACTGATTCAACCAAAAGAAGGGCAAGAGGCATTGTATTTTGGCCTTCTATGTCTAAAGATATATAGAAGGAAACTAGCATGTTCAGTTTGCAACAGCACCAAACTGCATCAACAAAGAAAAGAACCGCTTCAGCTACACCAAATTCCTGAATTACCATGCTCGACAGTTGTTGAAGATATTTTCAAATGGAATGGTCAACATTACTTGGTGTTTGTAGACTCTTACTCACACTTGTTTGAAATTGACCTACTTCCTAACTTGATATCCAGCACAGTCATTAAAAAATTGACGAGACATTTTTATGTCCATGGTAGTCCGCACAAAGTCATGTCTGACAATGGTGCACAGTTTACTAGTCATTAGTTCCAGAAACTTGCTGAGTCTTGGGACTTTGTTTATATTACCAGTAGTCCTGAGTATCCACAAGCCAATGGTTTAGCTGAACATGCTGTTGTAGTGCAATTTATTTGTTGAAGAAATCCAAAAGAGATGGCACAGATGTTTTCCTTAGCTTACTCAGTCTCAGAAACATTCCTTGAGACAACTTGCTTAGTTCACCTGCTCAAAGACTGATGTCCAGACAAACACGAACAACTCTTCCAATTAGTAAACAATTGTTAGTACCAAACGCAAAGAATAATAGACTGGTCAAGACTCAATTTTCGAGAAAACGTCAGTCACAAAAGTTGTACTATGATAAAACCAGTAAATCCCTTTGCCCATTGTTACAAGGAGAAGTTGTAAGAATGCAAGCATCCAAATGTTATGATCATGTAGGAATCATGAGGACATTTGTGAGGAACCGAGATCTTACATCATACAATATGAAGAAATGGATTACAGAAGGAATTGTAGGCATGTGCTTCCTGTCTTGGAACCAGTGACACAGCAGATTGCCTGTGCCAGTGACTCTAATTTCCAGAGTGACTCATCAACTGTTCAAATTCAAAAAGACAGTGTGCTTTCTTCAAACAACTCTGATGTAAACTCAGATGTTCTAGTACTGAATGAATCCAAAGAGACTGTCCATGTTACTAAACTCAATCAAAATTTGTATGTAACTAGATCTGGCAGAATTTGCAAACCCAATCCAAAATGTACAGTGACTTGGACTTGAAATCAAGTTATGTTTTGTTGAAATGTTGAAATAATGTCTATCTCTTAAATATGCCTTTGTTCTTGCATTTTGCAATGTCGAAAAAAATTAAAGAGGGAGGATGTAGGTCAGTGTGTACCTTGAACATAGTCAGCCACTGCAGCTAGATCGCACATGCATGTAAGTTACTGAGTACGTGCGAGAGCAGTGCCATTTTGTGTAACCAGTGTGAATGTAAGCTTGAATGGAGATGCATGTGTGTGTGTGTGTGTGTGTGTGTGTGTGTGTGTGTGTGTGTGTGTGTGTGTGTGTGTGTGTGTGTGTGTGTGTTAGAAGTAACAAGTCAGTCAATAGGCATATAAAGTATGAGGTATGAAGTATATGTACAAGTTACAGCTTCTGATGTGTGTATTATTTATTTATTATTATTTAGTTATTCCAGTTTGATAACCTGGGAGGTCCACTTCGCTCAGGGAGCCCGTTTTCAGTGAAGGCCCAGGGAGAAAAGCTCCAACAATACATAGTTACATGAATAATTACTAAGAAACTTTGCATTAATGACAAATAAACAGGTAGCATTCATAAAGAAACAAGCAATTACAATTTTGTTTAGGTGTAAAAGACAGGCAAATGGCCTTGAGACTAGATTTTACAGTATAGTTATATATATATATACATAATACAAATGAGCAAGGTTAGCTAGGTGAGAGGTTAACCAGGAGTAAAAGTGGAGGAGACCTTGAGAGGTATAGGGTGAAGAGTACAGTTGCATTTCCTGTTTGAGTAAAGGTGAGAATGAAGAAGAGTTTTAAAGTTTTCGAGGTTATCGCAGGTCCTACTAGTGGAGGGAAGAGCATTCCATTTTTTGGCTAAGGTGAAGGAAAGCAGAAGTTGACCAGCTGGGCAGCGCCTGGGATTGTGGATGGTGATTAGATTTTGGTGGGTAGATCTAAGTGTTCTATGGGGAGTATATGGTTGTAGGATATTGGATAGTGCAGGGCACTTGGTAGGTTGGAATAGTAGTCTATAGGCAGTCGTGATTTGGAGAAAGTCAAGTTGGTTATGGAGTTCAAGCCAGTTTAATGAGTGAAGGGAGGAACAGTGATGAGTTGAACATTTGGCTTTGGTAGCAAATCTGGAGATTTTATTGTAACATATTTCTAGTTTGGAGGATAGTGAGGAGGATAAATTAGTAAGCAGAGGGGCACCATACAGTAGAGAGGGAAGAAAATAAGTAGTGGCGGGAGTTAGTCTGGTAGCAGGAGAGACGACGTAGTTCTTTCTATAAAGTAGGCTGAGTTTTATGTGGGTTTTCTTTATGTTTAGCTGGACGTGAGTATTAAATTTTAGGTGTTCATCAATGGTTACACCAAGAAGTTTGGCGGAGGGAACAACCTCTAAAATGGAATTGTTATGGCTGATTATTTGGAATGAGTTTTTATCAATAGGGGAGGACTTAGAAGAAGAGAATAGAAGGATTTTAGTTTTGTTAGCATTTAATTAGAGGTGATTTTGGAGTATCCAGTTTTCAGTAGTTGAGAAGGCTGTTTGTGTCAGTAGTTGGAGATCTGTTAAGTTGGAGGTGCAGCAGATCAAAGTAGAATCGTCAGCATATTGAACAATTTTAGTATTGGGTATGGCCTTGTAAAAGTCGTTAATAAAGATGTTGAATAGAATTGGGCCAAGTATGGATCCTTGTATGTATAATAAACGACTTGAATGCCTACCCAGCCTCAGTGTTTCATTTGAATATATGAGACATGCGATACCTGTCAATTGCTCAAAATGTCAAAAGTTCAAGCTGTTGAAATACTGGCAAAGTAATTAGAAAATTAACTTTTAAAACTCTGCCAGTATTTGATATATACTATGGACTGGAAATTTGTGTTTTCCCACTGTAGTGTGATCTTGGAGTTGATATATCTAAGTAGTACAAGTAGTAAGGGATGTTGCCCCCTACAATTTTTTTTCTCCAAATCTTTCATATTCAGTTTTTTTGATGTCTGAGTGCTCAACCTTTTAACAATTCCAGCCCATGATATAGACTCATTTCAACCTAGGACAATGACAATCAAACATCTTCAAGGGCATGAGACCTATAGCTTTTCACAAACAGATGAATCTATGAAGATTTGAAAGTGAAATGAAAGAAATGGCCTTTTATTCAAGTTTACCACTGCATTTAGTAGTCATGTGCATTGGCATACATATAATAGTCTATTTAATTACCTGATGCAGGGAAGAAAGTGTAGTGCAAAGACTATGCAAATAAAATTCAGTTTGCACATCTTGGTTAGATAAACTAATAACAACAAATGGACAACCAAAGGGAAAACACAAACTGGTAAACCAAAAGTCCTTCAGTTGCAGGTACCAATAAAGGCTGTCTCGCCACAATAAATGAAACACCATGATAATAATCCAGTCTTTATTCCAATACCAAAGCAAGATTTAGCGCTTTAGTTTTCTAAACAGGAAACTTCATCAGAATCAACAAAATGTGTTTCCTTTCCATTTAAATAGTCAAATAAGCGCATTCATTGGTTAAAAACCAAGTTGATCAAACAATTACACAAGTAATATAAAATGCTGTTCAAATTTGTATTTAATATTCATAAAAAATGCATTTGTTTAAAAAAAAAAGTCTTAAAATAAAATGTGGAAAAGTAAATAATAATCATATCAACGTAACCACTCTCAATTTTAAAGCTAGTACAATAGAGGTATGATTATTGAGTCCTGGGAAGACACAGGCATCGAGGCGTAATTGCCGCATCAATTCCCTAAATTCAAGCCTGGCTTCCCAGTCACCTCCCCTGTCATCATGTTTAACACACTCTAGAACCCAAAATTTAAAATCAGCTCTATCACATTTGAGAACATTCCTAAACAAGGCATTGGTGTCTTTTCTTCGACTGATGTCGTACATATGCTGGTATATCCTACACCTAAAGTTCTTCTCGGTTTTACCCACATAAAATGCCCGGCACACATTACAATAAGCAAGGTAAACCACTCCTTTGGTAAAACAGGTGTAGTAACCAAAAGTCCTTAATATCAAAGCCTGACTGAGCAGGTGTAATGTATCTACATTGGCTAAAAAGGTACATTGGGAACACCTTCCACACCTGTGGGTTCCCCTTTTCCCCACCATATCACCATCCCCATTTGGCTTCTTCTTTTCAAAAATATCTTTAAGATTATAATCTCTCCTATAGGTATATTGCAACTAGTTATTAAACACCCCAAGTCTGTTTGGCATTCTTTTGAACATGTCCCAAACACTATTAATGGCCTTCTTTACCCAACTTGTATCCCGATTAAAAGTAATAACTAAGTGTGGTACACAAGAATCAAAATGTGAAGGGCTTGCTGTATTCCCTTCCATAGCATTAATCAATCCACCCTCCAAACCATGTCTAAGAAGTGGCAAATACTTTGTTCCCCACTCATTGAGAATTTCAGCTTTAATAGATTTTATAAGGTCCTCTGGATAGCCTCTTTGTAAAAACAAGGGTTGAACATAGTCCAGTTCCTTAATTAGTTCTTCCTTTTCTGATGTCATACATGCTATCCTGTCCATCTGGCCCTTTACCATGTTTCTTTTTGGAAAGAAAGGGTGGTTACTATCATAGTGCAAATAACAATTGGAAAAACATTTTTTCTGATACACCTGTGATGCATATCTCTGGTTTAGATAGTCCTTCCTAATACAAACATCCAAATAATGAACCTCATCAGTACCAGGGGTATAGGTAAAGGCCAGACATTCTGTGGTCTGATTTAGGAACTCCATAAACTGGGAAATCAACTCCTGGGTTCCTTTCCAGATGATAAAAATAATGTCCAAAAAACGAAAGTATCTATAAATGTGTTCCTTGAAAATGGATTCTCCATTTTCATGAAAATACTCGTGTTTTATGATTCTCAAACCATGGGCTGATTTTTGCATATATTATTGAGCTTTGAGGACATACGTTTATATTTTTGTACATAGTTTTCTATGACCTTTGCCTGCAGTTGAGTGGAGTTGTATCTTGGCATATGTGTATATACTCATTTGTCATATATTGTTTTTATATATAGTTAATCTACTATGAATTAAAAGACGTTAGCTGCAGCCATGTAATATCTATTGAGATCGAAGCTGTTTACATCCATGGATATTTTGCACCTATATATTAGCTATGTCCTTATAGATGAGTGTTTACTAACGTGCCATGATTGTTAAATCTAGGTTCATTTTTTGCATACAATATTTGAATTTTGGGCTCACATTTAAGTGTTATTCCCTGTGCCCAGATTCCTACAACCCTGGGCAGTAGCTAAGTAGAGTTGCATCATGGATTATGTGTGTGTGTGTGTGTATATATGTGTATATATATATATATATATATATATATATATATATATATATATATATATTTATACATATTTTTATATTTATATGCATTCTTTTTTTTACTAACTTTTTTCTTGTCTTATATTTATGTGTGTGCATATTTTGACTGCTCTAAGCAACGTTTTTTTAATTATTATAATAGCACTGATTATGTTTCAAGTGTTATTAAAGTGTAGGGATATGTTTCTTATGTTTCTTACATATGTTTTAACTTCCTGATATGGTTGATTCATTATATAAGATGTCGGGAAGTTTCATTTAGATACAATTCACTGATGTTTTTATTAGATACATGCTTTGAATGAACTGTGCATGCTTATCTTCATATTTAAAATTTTCTATGTTACATATCTTGTAAATTTTTCATCCTAGGCAGTGATACATAGTAAGTAATACGCGCTGTCAGATTTGATTAAGCGTGTAAATTTTGAAATTTTATATGTGGAAGCATTTATCTGCAAAGGATTGGATGAGCTTAATAGAGCTGCGATGTAACCATGCAAAAAGTTGTGATTGGTTGTTTTAAATATTTAATTGATTTGTGACCATTTTATTTTTATGGTCTGATGAAGCTATCTAGTGAAAGCGCTTACCGAATTCAATAAAACGCGGGTATTTTTTACGTTTTATACTAGTAACTGGTTATTTATTTCATGTTTTGTGGACTGCTGTCATATTTATTAGTATTGTGACTTGTGCTTGCTTTATTTGGGGCAGTTACACATTGATCCTTGATGGTACGGTGCTGCTAATTTGTGTCGTTTTGCAAAATATGAGTGGCAGAGGTTGAAAAAGATGGGAGGTGAACAGATGTTCCAGGTGTGCACTGGCCGTGTAGCTCAGCCACTTAAGGGTATAGTCAAGCTGCATGGTGTAAAAGAAAAGATAGGAAATGTAGGAATTCAGAAGCCTGATTTTGGGGATGAAAATAAAAGGTGGAAGCATGAGGGAAGGAAGTAGCATGGGAAAACAGTTAGCAGGTTCAATCACAGGTGACACATGGTCAGCGACGCCTACTGCAAGAGAGTGCGAGAGTGGGTAATGCAAGAGCAAGGACTGAGCATGATAGGAGAAGGATGGTAACATGAGAAAGGGCTAGTGATGGACAGTAATCAGCTGACAAGAAAAGCAATAATGAATATAAGGATGCAATGAAACAGGAAATTTATCTGAGAGAGGACAGAAAGAGAAAGCAAGAATTAGACAATAGTGCAGGTGTAAGAAGAAGGATCCTAATTAAAATGAAGTACTTATCCAGGAGATACTTTTGGTTGGCACTCAGAATCTCAAAAGAAAGGAAAAGGATGAAAAAATGTAAAATGTGAAGGATGGAGGATAAGAGGAATGAGAAGAGAGGAAGAAACACAGTAGGCCATTAGTTTCCAGGAAGAGGCAAAAAAGGATGTAAGATGACTTAATGGCAGGATATCCTGGTATGGAGGAGACAGGATTAGGCAGGACTGGAAAGTTAATACTACTGGTGTAGACAAGGTACATTTAATCACCAATTATTTCTTCAAGGGTTTCAGAACCTTGAGTTGTGGTATGGGACAGGTAGGGTCACAGAGAAGACAGTGGCAGGACTGATGCTAGACATGACAGTAGAGGAATTAGGGTACAATGAGGCACCATGTTCTGGACTACACTAGGATTAATGTCCAGGCAGCCTGGCCTGTGGATTAAGCAGCTAGGGAACAAAGACTATTGCTCAAGGGTGTCAGGACTCTGGGTACATAGTGGCCTTTTCTAAGTTTCTATTGTACTCTGCAGCCAGCACTCTGGGGAAGCTAAGATTCAAGCATCACAATACATGACTGCAGCAGAAAACAGGCATGAATACTTGCAGATATGCTAGTAGCACGCACAAGTCTCACGCTGCAAAGGAGTTTTATGCTGAGAATATTCTTTACCTTAGCAAGAGGAAGGAAATATTTTTGAAAAAAAAATCTGAGAGGTATGTAGGCACTGTGGTAGAAAATAAATAATAAAGGAATAAAGGATCATTTTAAGAAAGACAAATAGGAGGACAGGACAGACCTGTGAAGATGAAAAATGGATAGTATGAATGCAGGATGTTAAGAAAGGTAGAAAAGAAAAAGATGTAGCGAAAGAACAAAATGGTTTTGGAAGCTAATGCTATTTAATACAAGGAATATGTTAAAAATTGGGAAGTTGCAGACTAGCCTAAGACTTAACAAGGTGGACAGTGTAGCATTATAAAGATACAGGATAAAAAAAGAGGGATAGAAATATGGTGGTCCCTGGCTAATATCCTCAGGATTCTCAAGAAGGGAAATAATGGGGAGACGGATGATTTACATAAAAGATGTCTTAGCATGAAAGATGGAGGAAGAAGAAGAAGTGGGGAGGAGGGCTGAAAATGAGATATGAAGAAGGTGCTTCACTGTCAGTCAAACTGCAGGCAGGTTATGAGAAAACTGTTGGTCAGACACAATCTACATCTGTCTAAAGGCATATCTGCAGGGCACTCTGTTGTTGGACAGGTTCAGAAGCTGAGGACAGATGAATGCGATGATGCTGAATAGTTTTCTCAGTCACTTACCTGCAGATTTGTCAGTTCCTGTTTCCAAATAATAAAGAGAGATGTTCCTAACAAACGTTCTGAATCTGGAGTTTGTTAGGTTACCATAGGAAGGCACCAGACCAATCAGCATGGACTTGGTCATCAACAGGTTGTGAAAAAGTTTTGATAAGAAGGTGAGATCTCCATTGACCATTATCTATTTTATAGTATGGCTCATCTTAGATAGAAGAGTGTCAAGGGACAAATTCAGCAGTATGCCTCTGCAAAATGATAAATTGCAAGCATCTGAGAATGGAGATGTGGAAGAAAATTGAAAAACAAGGAGAACAAGAGAACAAAGAAGCTGTGGCAAAGATTCAGTAGTAGCATTCTAAAAGGTTTGCATAGTGTTTTGGCCAGAAGGAGAGCATAGCTTATCAATAATTCAAAGCTGCTGAACATAAAAACCAAGCTGGTACTCAGCAACCAGAATAAATGGTGCAAAAAGTTGGAGGGGGAGGAACTGTATCAGGCTTATACCAAGGAAAGGAGAGAGAAAACTAAACAGTTGAAGAAGACCAAGGTAGAAATTGTGGAGAGGCAAGATTTTTGAAATAAAGTAGGATAGGAAAGAAAGTTTTTGATATGTTTTAAAAGGGAAGATAGGGACATCACCCTAAACAGTCTAATCAATGATGGAACTGAATTTATGGATGACAAAAAATTGTTGACGTACTGAACAAGTTCTTCATTTTACTATTCATAAAAGAAAAAGAATGAGCGGCCTTATAATTTCATAGATTTTTGCTAGGTTAATGACCAAGAGGGCCATTTTAAGCCTAGCCATGCATCCCAAATTTCTGACAAGTTCCAGTACCCTTGGTAAGTATAAGCAGGGGCTTGGGAGATGAAACATTTACAAGCAGGGACCTGGGAGATGAACCATTTACTGTCTGCCTGTGTGCATTAAAGACACAGGTGCCAAACCAGGGATGAATTTCTCTGTTCTCCATCCAATTGTCCAAGTTACACCCGAATTGGGTTAGGGAGAAACTCTGTTTCACTTAGATGGGAAGCCTGTTGTGAAAAAGGCATAGTCCCTGGGATATATACTTGTCTCTCAAGCAAGTCATATTTATACTGCAGGTAAGGTTTAAGTCTTTAGAGTGGTGGGCAAGCACTTGGAGGCAGATGGAAGTGAAAGATGGATAATGGGCCAATAAGGAGGGAGAAGGTGAAAAATGAACTGTCTACTTACAGAAAGGAAACCACATGTTCCTAATGGAAGACTGGTCAGAATACTCAAAAACCTTGTAAGTACTATATTAGACTCACAAATATCTTTATCAGATCACTGGCCGGCACAGAAGTGCAAGAAGAATGGAAAACAGTTTATGTGTCACATTGTCAAGGCAGGTGGCAAAACCAGCCCAGCAAGCTGCAGGTGGGCTGCAGGCAAGTTAGTCTCACATCAGTGGCTTGGAAAGTGATGTAGGGATTCCTGAAAGAAAGACTTGAGGCTTTTCAAAAGAAAACCCTGTGTGACTTTACTATTAATATGACATACCAGTCAACTCCCATGCAGTTCTATGTCTCCTAACAGCAGAGTTGGATGAAAGAATGTCAGTGGATGTGGTCTAGCTGGACTTTACTAAGGTCTTTGACCTGAGAATACATTGAAGACTAGTTAGTAAGCTGAAATGGCTACGAGTGTAGTAGAAACTTATGACATGGATTGTGAAACTCTCAGGATTTCTGCATATCGGCTAATGCATTCTTTACTCACATACTGCTCTTTTAGGCAGTCAGTCCTGTATACCTACCAACCTAACAAATCCCAGTTAGGTCCATCTGAACATGACACTGCTAAATGCTATAGGTTTAAATAAGAAATCACCCATCCTTGAGGCTTTCATGACTCTTGAAAACATACACATTTGTATAATTACATAAATTTGGTTTCAGTGTAGTGCCATTACTCCTTTGCCAGTGGTTTATGCCTGTCACTTATTCAGACCACTTTGTGAGGGTGATTGCATTTCTGGTGAGCATCTGCCCATGCAACTAATCTACCAGGGTAATGTCTAAGAATCCTGCATATCCCTGCATTTAGAAACACGTTTACTTATATAATTTGTAATGCAGAGCCCCCACCCATCCATAATGTGGCAAACATACAGCACAAACAAGTATGCATATAGATTCCTTGACATCATCAAAGCGAACATGGGCAAAATTCTTGGCTAGGCTTATAAGGGCCTCTGGGCCAATAGCCTAGTATCAGCCTATGAACCTAACTATCAAACACAGCTTGTACTTTTGTCTATTAGGGGGCTCAAATCTATTTGACCTTCTTCTTACAAATGTATCATAAATATGCTCCACTAACATAGTTACCCTGTCATTGGACAAATCAGGCCAGTCTGCTGTCCTTTTTTCCATAAGGACCATACACAAGACACAGTTTAATGCTACTGTCTTCAATGATTTATTCAGGGTCACCATCCTAGTAGTCTGTGATGATCTAAAGAGATTTAACAGCTCCCCACACCAGGGACCCCATAACAAATGTGGCTGATTAAAGCACTGATTTATTTTCCCAACAAAACCCCTGCATTGATGCATGTATCCCTATCTGACCCAAACAAGAGTTCATGTTTAGAAACAAGCCCCTATGACAGAACCCAAGTATCAACAAACTTTGCAATAAAAAGAGAAAAAAATGGCTTGCCCAAAGAAATAAATTCAAACCACATCACTACAGAAGTGACCTCAGAAAGGTAAGCAAAGAACTCAGGCATAAGTTGAACACCAGTAAAACTGCATAATAATTAAATATTGCCACCTCATCAAAAGATAACTGCAAATATTTTTAGCTGTGTTATGAATCTTTGAACCAATACTCAGCACTGTACCAAGTTCAGCTCCAGTTGTACTTCCTCTGATGACCTGGAAGACATTGACAACATATTAGCAGATACATTTAGTTCAAATTTCCGTCCGTTTCCCCCTCTCTGTTTTTCTTCCAACTTCACTGAGTTCATAACACTGCCTATGATTTGCCCATAATAAGTCTTAAAAACCCTCTCTAGATGCAAAACCACTAGCTATATAGGTCTAGATTAAACAAAACACTAAACTGTCTCCTTGTCAGCATAAAGCACCACATCACTGACTCCCTCTTAAACCTGTTCTCCACCAGGCATGTGCCCAAGGCCTGGAGAACAGCTGCTGTGATGCCATTTACTGGAGCAGTCCTTCCACTGACTTGCAGAAATACAGACCAATTAGCCTAACCGGAATTATTTGTAAAGTAATGGGACATATCATTATAGAGTTCATGACCAATGATGTCTACAGCTTAGGAGTGTTCAGTTCTAACCAATTTTTCTCCAAAAAGGTTAGGCTTTGTACACCAAATTTGATGAACTTATTTGAGAAAGTCATCAAAGCAATGTATAATAACAAATGAGAGTACACTGTCTACCTGGGTATAGCTAGAACATTTCACACTATCCCACAGTCCAGAATTATTGCAACAGTGACCTAATTACATGTTAACACATATGCACCCAGGCAGTACCTGCAAAAGATTACTTGTGATCAGTGTATACCCTGGTAAACAAATGTAAAATAAAACAAAAAATAAAAAAGTAACTCAGTGGATAGTAAACTGCCTCTCATACAAGACCTGCACAGAAAGGGTGGGTTGTATGCTCTCCTCAAAAATGTAGGGCACCAATGGTACCCCACTGGATTCAGTTTTAGGACCACTCCTCACTGGCAGACACTTCGCTAAAATCCATGTTAACATCATGAGTCTCTTGCTAAGTTTACTGATGACTGCAAACTTGTGCTACCATCAGCTCATCAGATGATGTCAAAATCATCCAAAAGGACCTAACTCACAGACATAGCTGGTGTTAGAACCACTAAATGAAGGTCAGTGCAAAGAAATACTGTATAGTTGATTTTGTGAAGTAAGATAACCTCTGCACTTACCTCATAAATGATATCCCCTGAAAATAGATATTGTCATAAGAGATCTGTGAAGATTTGTGGGCCATAATCTCTCTTTTGAATGCCATGTATAAGGTATTGCTAGGAAAACCTTCTAAAGAGTGCATTAATAACTAAAGGCGTATCCTCCTGACCCAAGGAAGTGATTGTCCCTCCTTTATCATGCTTATAATATAATATAATACCTCCATTGGCATGCATCTATCCAGGCCTATTGTCCCCTCCTGGAAGACCCACTATGCTTCCTCATCAAAAAATCTTAGTTATGACTCCCTGAGCTTCACAAAACATCTAAAAGTCCTACCAATCTATTCTGGCTCATCTTACAAGACTGCAAAAGATACTGTTCTTCTTGTGCATAAAAAAGCACCAGCAATATTAGTTCTAGGGATCCAGATTTACATTGCAAATATTAACAGAACCTGTTGGGGGGGGGATTGATACTTGTCCCAAAGGATCCCCAATATATAGAATAGTATATCAAACAAAGTAGCTCCCTAAGTCTTTTGGATGAATGGATGGGGATCCATAAACTTACTGCTGGTCTAACTCCTTTGACCCTTATAGCTAGTGAAGACAGCAGGAAATGCAGTGGCTGTGATCCTAATGGTCTGCTTGGATACTAAGGTAATATACACCTACAAACCATGTACAGATGAATTACTTTAGGTAATTACCATAATCAGTGCAACGTTTGTTTGTCTTTTCCCGGTTAGGGGTCGCTACAGCGGAACTCCGGTCCACTAATGATTGGCAGTTGATTTTTATGGTGCCGAGTTGCTAGCCCGATGCCCAGCCTTCTGCGAAGGCACGCCCATTCACGCATGTCTTTCAGAGGCCACTCGACAGCGGGGAGGACATGCAGACTCCACACAGAAGACACTCCAGCCGAGAATCGAACAGGAGAACCTCTTGCTGTGAGGCAACAATGCAACCGCTGTACCACGGCACCATAATCAGTGCAAAGGAACAGTATTAATCACTGGCTTTAGCAGACTATTTGTTTGTTTTGCTAATCATGTGGGGTGACAATTTTTGGCTACAACCTGTGATGAAGACTTAGATGTTAAAGGCAACATTAATTTTACAGTTTTACATCCAGGCAAAAGATAGATTGCAAACTAAGATTCATTGTATTATTGCAATCAATCAGCACACAGTATATTAAATTTTGATTTCTAAATTTAAAAGGATATATAAGACTGGTAAACCATTTTAAGGGCTACCTGTATCAAAACATTTAGCATACATATGCATACACTAACGAATAGAGAGAGATATTAAATATCCAATAAATCACTACCGCAGTATTTTTTAAATAAGGGGTGGCGTAAGCCACAAAACTCTGGGCTAGGCTTATAAATGCCTTAGGGCAGATAGCCTAGTATAAACCTATGAACCTATGAACCTATGAACCCCCTAAGTCCACTGTACTATACATGACTGCTGCATAAAGTACATTAAGTAATCTTGTTGATACAATGTGGCCAGTATTTTATGGACACATTTTTTTCTAAATTTATTAAGCCCTCATGCAGAATAATTTTAAACAAATATATTTTTGCACATTTACAATATGTAGTGGTAACTCATATCACATAGCAGGACATATTTTTGCTGACTGTTGTTTTGCCCATGACCAGTCCAATCTGTAGACACTATTATTGTAATTATTTCATGTCTATGTGCTAACTGGGGCAGTAGTCAAGATACATAAGTGTGACCAATAGGAAGGCAGCATGAGCTATAAATTGGAGCCTGTTGACATTTTGCTTTGTGAAACAGTGATGCTCGTATGGCTCTGAGAAAAAAATGCCTACAAATTCTGTCAATAAAGTTTTAAAGTATACTCTTGTTTTGAAAGGAGTTCAGTTCAACCGATGTTAGGTCCATTTGATCTTACTGATCAATAAATAAATAAATAAGTTTGTAACATGACTTAATCTGTCTGTTTACATTGTCAACAACCCTTTCAGGAAGAGTTTAGCCACACCCTAAATATTTACATTGATTTGACCATAGATATAAGGCTAACATCTAGGTCAGCTGTTTTGAGTCTGTTGGTATTAAATTTTTTCTCATTAAATATTAGCTTATTTTTCTGAACCCCTTGGCATACCTTATTAAAGTCGTTATGTATGTCAAAGCAGCTTCTATCTCCTTTTAGAAAAATTAGATCATCTGCATACATGATTAGATTTAGGTCAGGCTGCACTCCTTTCAGGTTGATAATGAAACTAAAAATAGCACAGGCTTTAGTACTGACCCCCCTGGGAACACCAGCAATGATGTAACAACATCAGACGTAACATTAAGCATTCTACAGTAACTGTCTCAATACTAGAGGTATGAAAATAAGGGACGACCTTAAATGTACTACTTACAGTAGGTTGTACAGTGGAGTAATGTATGTAGTAAACTTTCTATATGCGATTCATCTGACCAATCTTACATTCTGCGCATAAGACCACAAACTGCTGGTAATAAGCTGTGGAACGGAACAAGGTTTACAATCATCTTCAGCCCAGTGATATGGCTAGCTGACTGCTGAGTATATGCAGCATGAGCACTTTAACCAGAGCTTCTGCACATACATATTCACAGGTGCCACACAGATGCACGTTATAGATAACATCACCATAACTTTGTTTATATGTTTGTTTCTGTGAACTGTGGCTCTGCTGCTATTTAAGCACTGTATCTGCATGTATTGTTTCTGCTAACCTGCTTGTACGGTTCTGTCATCTTTACACAGCTACAAGGAATATTTTGATTGCTATGCAGTAATCTGTCAAATGGTCACTTGCACTAGTGGTATGGGTGATTATGTTAAAGCCCTCCCAGTACATATCTTTACGAATACCATATAATGTGACTGGACAGGGAAAACTGTGCTAATAGAAAACCATGTTAATTCTACATGGTAATACAGTTAATCAATACTTTCAAAAGGAATCTATGAATAAACTGTTATAGAAAATAAAGTAAATGAAAGAAAGAAAACAAAGAATTTAGTAAAGACAAACATGTTCCCAACAGAGTAAAAAAAAAAAAAAAACAGGAAATACCCTTGTGAACAGGCTCTCCACCATGTAGGTGTGAGTGAGATTATGTGTCTACATCCTGCAGTGGCCTTGCTCCCCATGCAGAATTACTTTGTCTCCCTTGCACCCACCGAGTGCTGGAATATGTTTAAGCTTCAGTGTGATCTTGATTTGGATCAAGCAGGTAACAGCAGAATAAATGACTAACGCATGCTTCATTTGTCTTTAGAAATTATCAGTTATTAATAACCAAAAGTAATTATGGCATTATTTGCTTGTGGGTTTTGTAAAGAGTGGAATGGATGACTCTTGGGGAAAATGTTTTTGTTTAAGATGTACTGACATTATGGAATAAATTACAAACTGTAGTCAGCTTTATATACATCCTTTGGCTGAACAATACTTCATTCATAACAGGAGAATACAAATAATTTTCCTAATAGAATGTAGTACCATACTTTGGTGAAAAAACAATGTCAGAACATTTGGAAAGAACAGACATAATAGATGACTATGTAGCTTTATTTACACTGCTAGACTGGTCCAACAACATGACTCACTTGAGTTGTTCCATGCCCAACTAACCATAGGAGTGACCCCTTATCATTATCTTGCTGGCTACAGATCCCCTAACATGAGTTTGGAAAACCATACCACCTTCCTATACCTACTGGAATCTCTTGACATTCAGCCTAACACCATACTTACAGGTGACATCAACTACCTCTCCATAACCTCGGAGACTTGTATGACCCACAATTCACTAGCTCAGAGGTTTTTGGACTTTGTCAATGCAAACACCCTGGAGCAACTAGTTAGCTCTCCAGCTAGAGGTAAAAACATCCTAGACCTGGTACTGTACTTATGAACATGAGGGGATGCTTCCCCCCCATGCATTAACTCTTCCCTGGTAAGATCTTAGCAAAATTATCTCCTTTAGTATTAAAACCAACCTAGAACCGCCACCAAACTCCAATCCTGTTAAGAAATTTGCTAAGGTCAATCACCTCAAACTAAGTGACAGCTTATTGAACTTTCTAGCCCCTCCAAACCCAGATGACACTGGAGCCTACTCTGTGCTGTACATAAAAGTACTGAACAACCAAACTGGTAGCTACATAGAGGAGTCAGTACCTGTCTGAATCAAACCTGTGATTACTGGCAAAAATAAACCACATTATAGGACCCTTAGAATAAATAGGCTATTCAACAAAAGGAAAAAAAATCCTCTCCAAAGCCAAGAAGAAACAGACAAAGCAGTGCAAAAAGACACTCACCAGTCTAAATAAACAAATTAGAAAGCTGGTTGAATCTGCCAAAGCAAACTAAGAGGCAAAAATAGCCTCCCAGGTGAAAGATAACTATAAGCCTTTTTTAAATTATGTTCTTAACCTCAGGGGAAATGCTCAGCAATGTGCCAAGTTAATCGTGAATGGCAACACTTACACCCAGCCAACAAGTTCAGTTAAAATGTTTCCCTCCATAACTTCCTACCATACCCCAAAATACCTGCAGCCATCACCCTACCAGTTATTATGTGGGAACATGTGCTTACTGCACTCACTAAAGTCAAATGCACATCCTCCATGGGTCCCGACAACATTCCAGGATGCTTCTTAAATAGCCTAAAATGGAATTTATCAGGGCCACTACAAACCCCCTTTAGCCAAAGCCTCCAGATGGGCTTTATCCTAGAGGAATGTAGGACTTCAACAGTCATCCCTCTGCACAAGAGGGGCCCATCAACTGAACCAGGGAACCACAGACCCATAACTTGTCCAGTATTATCTGCAAGGCCTTGGAGAGAATTATCATGGACCTGATCAATAATGACATAGGAAATCTCCAAACACTGGACAAGATCAATTTGGCTTTGTCAAAGGAAGGACTTACCTGCTCTATCTGGTGGACTTCTTTGAAAAATCCCCTGAGCCATGGATGAGAGTAAAATGTTACACACCATTTATGTAAACCTGGCCAAAGCTTTCAACATAATCCACCACTTAGGGATCATAGGTAAACTTACTGAGTTAGACATAAACCTCTACATCACCAGATGGATAGCAAACTGGCTCACTGACAGGACACATGTTGTCCAGATAGGGCTTAGTGTTGGCCCCCCTCCTTTTTGGTATATACTTCTCTAAAGTAAAGGACAATGTTCACAGATGACAGTAAGCTGGGAGCAATCACTGAATCCCCAACTGATGTTGACATCCTACAAACAGGCCTAAGAATGACAAATGACTGGTGCCAAAACCATGGTCTGAGACTAAATGCTAAAAATGTGTAATCATGCCCTTCGGTAAATCAGATATCTCTGCAAATTATAATATTGATCGCACACCCCTAAAATGAGACCCTGTTGTGGGAGGCCTAGGAACAGATAGTAGCCTAAACTTTGACCACCCCATAGCTACAATAGTTGGGAAATCCTTCTGTGTGGCTCAGCTTACAAGTAAAGGCATGGCATCAAGATCAAAGGAAGTCATAGTGCCATTGTACTCAGCCCTTATCAGTCCCATAATTGAGTACAATGCTCCCTACATCTTGTACCTAACCAGGCAATTACACAAACTAATGTGGCCCCAGAGGATTCTCACTCAAAAAATACAAAATACAAAGCGTAAGACCCATGTCTTATGAAGACCAACTAAAGGCCCTATCCCTTTACTCCATCTCTTAAATTTTGAGAAGAGGTGACTTATGCCTGACCTACAAGTCATTCTCTGATCCAATCCTAATAAAAATATTATGTATTACATATTTTCAAGAAAAGTTATACAAGGGTTTTGCATTCCATGGACCTGAACCTTATTTGTGACTAACATAACTTGCTGGAGAGAAAGCTTTGTATCCCAAAGGCTATCTCATCAATGGAATAAACTTCCCAGCTTTGTAAAACAAAGCCCATCCTTCACTCTCTTCAAAAAGAATTTGGATAAATGGGTGGGAAACCATAAATTCACTCTTGGATTACTGCCCATGTCCCTTATAGACAGAGGCAGACTGTAAAGTGACTCAAGGCTCCACCACCCAAAGACCCATTACCCTGACATTACCCCATCCCATATCTGGGGATTTAAGATATACTATTGTTATATCCTGAGTATTACTGGGTAAGTTTGTAAAGGCTCTTGTGTCATTAGCCTGGTATTAACCTATGAACATATGTATAGAGGTGAAACCCTGAGAACAATTAAATATTTTAACTTCATAAGGTAGATACATTCAGCGCTACATATTAGGGTGGAGGACACTCTGAATCTTATCAGTCTGATGTGAGATACAATTTATATCTCTCAACCTCTCAGTGCAAGAAATATGGACAAAGACAGAAATAATGGGGGATAAAGGGCCAAAAATAGGGACAGATTTTAAATATTGCTCCTATAAACTTAGAAAGTTGCTAGAATAAAACATTTCTAATTATTATGTATTTTCTGAATGATTTGAAGTCTGAAACTCAAATGTATGTCATTATTTAGTATTATGTAGTGGCTTCAGTCCTCAGTGATTTACCAGAAAACCACAACTTTTATGAGGAAAAGAACAAAAATATGAGGCAAAAATCTTTGCATTTTGCAAAAATCTGGGCATTTGACAGGTATGAAATTATAGACTGCGTAGTTAAGAAGGAATGCCAAGATAGATATTTGAACACATTATGTCCTTACT
This sequence comes from Protopterus annectens, assembly GCF_019279795.1. NCBI lineage: Eukaryota > Metazoa > Chordata > Ceratodontiformes > Protopteridae > Protopterus > Protopterus annectens. The sequence goes on from NC_056734.1 coordinate 278,322,934, forward strand.
TGCTTCTAAAGAAAAATGCAATTTTGAATAAATAAATAAATAACTACCCATCTGTGTTTTTTTCAGCAGAAAATAGTGAAACATGGTCCAATGCCGCGGTCTCATATGTATTACTGCTAGGATAGTACTGGTATGTCATGAAATGGCTGTGTAGAAAATGATAGCAGAGGCCCTAATGGATGGCAGTCTGCTATTGCAGTGGCTGTACTATGTGCAGTCATGTGACCAGGATGGGAAGCACACTGAAGTGGCATACCTGACACTGTTCGCATTCACACAACGTGCACTATAGCTGCAACACAAAGACTCTGAGCAGGCAATATATAGCCAAGACAGCAAAGTATCAACTCATTCCATCAGTGAAATTTGGAGGAAAGGCAGACACAGGAAAGCAAAAAGGAGAATGTACAAGCAGGAGAACAAACACAAGGGTAACCTGAAGGGTGCATGGGAGGGGTAGAAATGGACGTTTTTTGAGGGACGTGTGCTTATTTTTCATTTTTTATACAAAAATGATAGAGGGTGAGGACAGCAAGGAACATATGAGGGATGGCAGGAGGGAATAAGGAATGAAATAGGCACAGACAAACAAACAAGCATAAAGTGAAGACTGAGAAAGCCAGGGAGATATAGACAAAGGGCATCAACAGTGGAGATACACAGACAGCTAGAACACTAGTGGCAGGAAAATACTTGATAGGAAGAACTGAGCTACAAACAGGGTATGGGAAGTGAGACTCAAGGAAGGGGAATGCCATGCTGGGGGTCAGGATGGGGTTTGGTGGGCCTGACACCCAGTTAAGAGGAGAATCCTCAAGTTAGTCACATTCACGGTTAACATCCTGGTGGCCTGATGAATGGGGCCAGCCAGGCATGCAACTTTATTGGTCAGAAAAGGAGATACTCCAGGTGCACAGTTATTTCACACCTGTCATCATCACCTGCTGCACCTGCTACTGAGTACCTAAGGAGGCATCAGCAACAGTACTAGGTAAGGACCTTCTATAGAATGCCCACAGGAATTGGAAAACAAGGGACGTGCCCTCAGTTTGAAAGAAAATGAGCTAAGACAAGAATTGCTTTATTTAATAGACATGGGTAGATATATCAAGATCAATGAAAAAACTAGACTGCAAAGGTTAATAAAACCCAAAAAGTCAGAAGTCTGATAAAACAAATGAGCACAGTAATTAGGACTATTCATAGTGATCCATGTGATATAACAGAAATAAACAGGATATATTACTGTGCAGATAAATTAATAACTGATAAAGTTCTACCACAAGAATACAGCGTAGTAAGGGAAAGGAAGGGGATAAATCGAAAACCATCATGCAAATATTGAATAGAGAAAATTATAAAGCAATTAATACAAAAAGTGTCACTGTTAGAAGACTATAGAAGAGGGAATAGATCAACAAAAATACGAAGAAAGATAGATGTGATAAAAGCAATGTACAATATTAGAACAAACCAGGATCTATCATGCACTATCGCAAATAACAAAATAAAAATTTCAGCAGAGGTGGAAAAACATAGTGGATACGAAGACAAATATAAAGGAAAAGTGCAAAATAAGCAATTTATGGATGACCCAAAAAGGTTTTATAGAGAACTGGGAAATAAGGTAAAAGGAATTGAAAGACCACCAAAAAAAAGAAGAGACAGATATATTTTGGAGAAGTATCTATGAAGATCCTGTAGAACTTAACAAAGATGCTAAGTGGATAGAAGAAGTAAAAGACAGAATAAGATGTTTAAAGGTACAGGATATGAAATGGGGTGAAGTAATGGCCATGAAGATTAAAACAAAGTTAAGAAAAGCCTCTGATTGGAAAACCCCAGGCCCAGATGCAGTACCTAACTTCTGGTTAAAAGTATTAACATCTTTGCACAAAGATTTAGCCACGAGTAAGAACTATTTATATGTGCACCCAGAACAGACACCAACTTGGCTAACAACAGGAAAAAAATGGTCCTACTTAAGAGTGAACCTACAAGCTACCCTAAAATTTATAGACCAATAACTTGCCTTCTGACGATGTATAAACTATACATGGGAATTGATGCCGACAGAGTTTATAGTCATTTAGAAGAAAACTCAATTATGGCAGTAGAACAAAAGGGCAATAAAAGAAAGTCATATAGAACAAAGGATCAATTGTTGTTAAATAAAGTCAGAGTGGAGAACTGTAAAAAGGGGAAGAATCTAAGTATGGCATGGATTGACTGCAAAAAAACATTTGATATCATCCCTCATTCGTGGATAAAAGAGTGCTTAAAATGTATAAGATACACCAACACTGATCAACTACATTACAGTGACCATGAAACAGTGGCAGACCACTTTGCAATTAAGCTATGATAAAGGACAAATTGTTATCCCAGGGATAAAAATTAAAACGGGAATATTCCAGGGTGACTCTCTGTCACCACAACTATTCTGCCTTGTCCTTAATCCATTAAGCAGTTTACTCAGCAACATAGGCCATGGCTATAATCTGGCTCCTAGAAAACCACAAAGTGTAAAAACTTCTCACCTTCTCTTTCTCGATGATTTAAAACTATATAGCTCATCAGATGAGGAACTGAAAGCACAACTGCAAGTTGTCAAAACATTTTCAGATGATATAAGAATGTCATTTGGTCTTGATAAATGTGCAAAAACAATCTTTAAAGCAGGAAAACTGCAACGCCAGGAAATCATCAAGTTTGGGACAAGAATGTGATATAAAACAACTTTAGCAAGAAGGAGTGTATAAATATTTGGGAAGTGATGAAGGATCAACAATAAAACATGAACAAATGTGAATAAAACTTAGTAAGGAATACTTCAGAAGACTTAAATTAATCCTGAAAACAGCACTGACATCTAGGAACAAACTCCAAGCTATAAACCAATTTACTCTTCCTGTCCTAACTTACAGTTTTGGAGTGATTGGCTGGCCCCAAAACATGTTGGGTAGATTAGATAGGAAAACAAGAAGGATGCTTCATGCTCACCAGATTTATAAAAAAATCAGTGCATTCCAAGATTATATATTCCCCCTTCCAAAGGATGGATGGGCCTCCTTGAAATTGATTATATATATAGAGCTGCAATTGTGGGACACCACATATATCTGCTGACCTCACAAGACCCAACTGTAGTAAAAGTTTTGAAACATGAGGAGAATAAATCTAACATGACTTCTCTGCTTAATCTAGCAGACACTTATTGGCATGAAGCAGGAATGGAAATCAAACCAGAAGTAGATACAAATCAGGCAGCAACTGAATGTGCCAAAAAACAAAAGAAAGAATATAAGGCAAAGGATCAGATGAGAAGCCAATTAATGTGGAAAAAGCATAAATATAGTTGCAAGTATAGAAAACTTCTGGAAGAACCTCATGTTAATCAGGAACAAACAGGAGTGGTTAAGGAGAGGCAAATTCAAACCAACAGATGAAAGGTTAATATTGGTGGCCCAAGACAGTGGGCTGCATACATGTTGGTTTATAAAGTCTAATGAACATGTGGGCGAAAAAACCAAATGTAGGTTTTGCAGAACTGAATTGGAAACAGTTGTACACCTCGTTGCTGGTTGCAACATACTAATGGCAGAAAGACTGTATACAGAAAGGCATAATAATGTGGTGAGACTGTTGCACTGGAGATTGTGCTAACATTATAGTATTGACGTGGCCGAAAAAAACTGGAAACATGAGCCATAAAGCATCATAGAAAATGAAGAAGTCTACATCAGATGGGATCATCCATTACCGACAGTTCAAAAGACAGATGCTAGAAAACTGGATATAGTGGTCCAAGAAAAGAAGACAAGAGTAGCATTGATAATGGAAATTGGCACACCCAGCGACTACAGTGTTTTGCATATAGGGAGACATAAAGTCATAAAATATCAGGATCTGCATGCAGAAACAAAAGCAATGTGGAAGAAATATACCCAGACAGTTCCAATAGTAGTAGGAGCAATGGGTCTTATAAAACAGAATTTGCAATCATATTTAGATATGGTACCAATACATGTAACACCATATGAACTGCAGAAGGAGTCATTAATGGTTACATTGTGGGTGCTGTGAAGAGCATTATGGTCTGACATCAAAGATTGAAACAATACTAATTTCATGAACTTTAATCACACTTTGACTTAGTAATGGGGTCTATTCCCATCATGGTATCAGAAACCCAAAAGACTTGGAGAAATTAAAAAAAAAAATAAGGACCCTTTACTCCCCACCTGAGTTATGCATACTAAAGGCACCAGTGAGCCTTCCAGGTCACCTTCAGCATGTTGACCCATTGACTCCCCACATAGATGCAGGCTTATGAGATCTGCATTAGGACATCTTGTGATATACAGCACTGGGCATCATAACTGCACAATGCAACAAACCAGAACCAGTACTACAGAGAGGTAGTGCTATGAGCTACATACTGTCTGTGCATGAGCATGCCATACACATGACTTCCTGGACCAGGGAACAGATATGGACTACGTCTGTCAGCAGTGACTAAGGATGAAGATGCATTGTATTATGGTAAGAATTCAGAAACGGTCACTCTGAATAACAAATAACATCAGTAACACAACCACGGAACTATGATACCTCTTTTAACATGATAAAAACTCAAAATCACTATACCATTCCTGTAGGTATTCGCACCATGCTATATGATTCATCAGACAAGATGACTTTAGGCCTGATACCATAGAGTTATGTTGTACATCTGACTGGCACTCAGTCCATGGAAGCTCTGTCCTGACCCTGAAAGATATGATCTTTGATGCCCCTCAACCCTATACCTATTTGTGAAGCTACTGTGTCTACCTCCCATAAACTTCTAGCCTACATTAGCATTGCTGTTCCCTGTTATTGTGCTGCACCCCACCTGTGCAGATGGTGATGACTGTGCTTTCTCACCCCTCTGACCTTTGTGGATTTGGTAATGTCTGATGTCAATGCATGGAAGTGCATAGCCTGGGTATGTGAATGCAGCACCAGTTTTATTCTGCATTGTCCACATCAAGGCCCATAGTTGTGATCTAGGTTTGCCTCTTCATCATTGCTGTTATATAATGTATCTGCTTCTGTCTTGCATGAACTAGTGCTGCAAATGGATGGTTCCTCCAACATCTCATCACTCAACTCATCATCAGCTGGTGTCATGGGTCTGTGTGGCAGTAGTACAGTTCTTCCATTCTGCAACTGTTGTGGGGCGTCACCACATGCCCAAGTAGCATAAATGAGCTTAACATCTAAAATGTGTTCAATGATATTCTGTGCCTGCTGAAGTCCAGTATTATATGTCATTTTTGCTATGAGCAAGGTGTTGCAGATGGTCGTCATCAGCTATGGTTCCAAGGCATATTCAGCATCTCTTGCAATATGTAGTTTACAGCATTATGAGTGGCCTGCTGACAAGTGCCATGAAAATAGCATATTCAGGCCACTGTGGCTTTCTCTGTGTGCATCTAGCAACTAGATTACCATCCCATGTGAAATGCTGGCAACAGTCACACATGTGACAGATGTGGCAATCATGGGAACTGCATTGATGGCATGCAAACATACTGTATATAATACCTTGCACATTACACATCACCTGGCAGTTGATAGATTGCAATCCTTCTAGGTTGTTATACTGAATCTCATGTGGAAAAAGGGGGCTGTAACAACAATGTGGGTGACGTTTATGGCCTCCGGCACCTCAGGAAAATGGTCTGTGATGTAGAGTGTTCACATTGTGATGGTTTGTTCTCTCCTGTGTTGTGTATGGAAACCAAATACGGCCCTACACGTGCTGCAGCATTACATCATGGAAATCAAATACACTCCTCCACATGCTGCAGCAAGATGTCATGCAAATCAAATACATTCCTCCACATGCTGCAGCAAGATGTCATGCAAATCAAATACATTCCTCCACATGCTGCAGCAAGATGTCATGCAAATCAAATACACTCCTCCACATGCTGCAGCAAGATGTCATGGAAATCAAATACACTCCTCCACATGCTGCAGCAAGATGTCATGGAAATCAAATACACTCCTCCACATGCTGCAGCAAGATGTCATGCAAATCAAATACATTCCTCCACATGCTGCAGCAAGATGTCATGCAAATCAAATACACTCCTCCACATGCTGCAGCAAGATGTCATGGAAACCAAATACACTCCTCCACATACTGCAGCAAGATGTCATGGAAATCAAATACATTTCTCCATATTCTGCAGCACCACATCAGGGAACTGGTTTAGGATTCACAAAGCTGACACCTGCAAAATTCATAACATATAATCTGTCAAACTTTGGAAAGTCCTTGCAGCAAGGATGATGAATGTTTCACAAGCCTTTATGTCCAGGAGGATAGTGTTATTCCATACATCCCCTTTGATCAAAGTGAGAAAATCTCTGTTAACATGGTAGTGGCCAACAATATCCAGGTCTGGGAGTTGATGGTATGTTAGCTAATGTCTGTCTCATCTTCGACATTGGAGGAAATAACATGCAATACCATGGACACTGGCTCTGAAGGTGGCAACTAATCCATGCTGTCCAGCTAATACAGATGTCACTCCTACCATTACAATATGAGTGAAGATTTTGTACACCTGCAAATACTGGTGATCAGAATAGCTGATTACTGCAGCTCCCCATGCTAAATTAATATGTTTTTGTTTGAATCGCTATGCAATATTTGGTTTCATCATTTACATATGTGATAGTTCTCATCAGCATGTTACCTCTCATGTGCATGCTTTTACAGTCATTAGTATACCACACATCTAGTTATGTGGCAGCACGGTCATTTATGTGTGTTTCTGAATTGCTCCATCCCAGTGAATCACCACTCATCACTCTGTTTCACTTAACATTGTGTGATAATTGTGTCTGAATGCTCCACGTATTATATAAAGTCCAATGAAATTATATAAATCATATGAAATGTAAACTGAGTGACAAATGAGTAAAACTGTGCCCCAGATTAGGAGGCAGGCTAGTTTATGGTATAATAAACAACAGTTTTATCTTCTTCACTTCAAACAGAAAACAAGACTGGACAGAGTGATTTTGCTGAATGTCTATATAAGGCAAGTTTAGCCTGACTGTAAGCAATTTGACCGTTTTGGCATGAAAACATGACAATATTGACTAGGGAGGATATTAATATTTCCATGCTATTGCTGTTACAAAACTACATGATTATGCATCTCAATGTCATTTTATTATTTTGGTAGTTTGTGGACTTTTGAAGGAATCAGGCATGATCATATGTGAGGATAAATCAGTATTTGCAATAATTAATGTTTTCACTACCTGATCTGTATCTTCTTTTTATAGCCTTCAGAAATGTTAGCTGTTTAAGCCTAACTGTATTCTGTTTTGCATACCTTTCAGTGGAGAAGATATATAGATTTAAATGGTATTAATGGAGGTTAGAATAATTTTGATGGATTGTTAGATAACCGATGCAGCTTTGGGAATATGACAGCGTGGGATACAAGAAATATTTCAAAGAGAAAGAAAAAGTCTTTGATGTGCAGTTTAAATTCCAACATGATTAATGTGTGACTTTCTACTGATTGTGAAACAGAATTTACTTATTAAGAAAACTATGTAAGAGGGTGTTTATATATATATATATATATATATATATATATATATATATATATATATGTATTGTAATGTTTGATATAATGTGCTTGAAGGTATCTTGATAACAGTTTATATGTCTGCTCATTTTGAAGTACAGGAAGCATGCATACTGTGAAAGAAATAGCTCTATATGACATAAATACTAAGTACAAGAAGGTATCTTGATATGCTTTTCATATGACCACTGTAAATGTTATACATGAAGATTTGTATTTGCTACTGGCATAAATTAATAAATATCATAGCAAGCTAAGCTGGCACTGGAAGCTAACAAGAACTTTTTAAGAGTATTATCAAAAATTTGTTAAGAAATCATCATGGTTTAGTAAGAAAATAAGGGACTAAAACTTAAAGTGACATTACATGATATGCAAAAGAATATAATATAATGAATACACATACAACAAAAAATTGTCAACAGTTCATTAGCATCTAATATATTTAAAGAAAAAGGAATATATTGTAAATATGAGTATAACGTTTATGAAGTTGGTGCATAAAACATCTATATTTTTGGTATACCAAATGTATAATCTATATTTTTGCTACACCAAATGTATAACTATGATGAGATAATTACTATTTTTGCGATAAACCAACCTCTGTCATATAAGGGGGAAAAGGTCTTGACTATGATGCAGACAGTCAAATATAAATAGTGGTTCAGGTAGTAGAACAGACAGGTAGGGGGTGATAGGAGTAAATAGCTGATGCCTACTTACTCATCATGGGGGGTAGGAAAGGTGGCTTTACTCAGTTGATCACGATCATGCAAGCAATGGTTTGCATCATACCCAGGGGACATGAACTTTTCCATCTGAAGCCGGTGATGGTAGGGCTCATTAGCATGTAGGTGGAAGCATGTGTATGTTATGGAGTGAGTATAGTAGGTTCTGCAGTGATGCTGTGCTTATATAACCTAAATAAGTGGGGTTATAGCCTCTGAGGAAAGGTCCTCTTTGCCAAGATACTAGTGAGGGCGTAGAAATACCCATGGGTGCTTGCATGAAAATCCTGCTGGTAGGTTCCTGACATACTCTGTATGAGGGAATTAATTGTTTCAAGGCCAACAGAAACATCTAATATGTTTCAAGGAAGGAATTTCTATAAGGAAAAAGAAACAAGAAACTTAAATAGCCAGTGTTAGGAAGTATATTAGTCAATTCAAGTATTAAAAAATAAACTCACTAACAAAATAGTTAGGGAACCATCCTGACTGGAGAGTAAGCATATTATCTCATTTCGTAAGTGTATCTTCACTCTTGTATGCAGAATGTTCTCTGCATACCTTCTTACCTTCTTTGAAAACCCTCTTTCTGCCCACTCCATCTACCCTAATAAACACACATCTACCCTTACAAATACTTCTCCCATCTTACACTCCAACATTACCTTTAACACCAACTATCTCTTACCTAAATACCACAGACTCTCCCACCTTAAGTATGTATATCCTACCAATAAGAAACTAATACTTCAAATCTTTCTAAAGAACCATTTAATAACTAAACCTAATCTTCTTACATTACAAGATGGAGACATCCACCCTAATCCTGGACCAGCTTATCCCTCTCCCAAAACTAATTCACCTAAAATCTATGACTCCCTCTTTATTGGACACCTAAACATTCATAGTATAAATAACAAAATAGCTCAATTACATGCCCTCCTTGATATTCATTCATTTGACTTTCTGTGCCTCTCAGAGACCTGGCTCAAACCAGAAACAAAAGACACTGAGATCACACCCCAAGGATATAGCATAATAAGACTTGACCGACCAAAACGTAAAGGTGGTGGAGTAGCAATTCTTTTTAAGAATCAGCTTAATATCTCTACTCTTCCAGCCTATCCTACCCCAGATTGCAAAGTAGAAGCCATCATAACAAAACTCCAAATAAACACCAAGAAATCCCTTTACATTATCTGCATCTACTTACCACCAGGAAACAATATACCCATACTAGAACCCTTTCTCAGCTGGGTATCTGCTACTTACCCCCAAGAAACTATAATTCTAGGTGACATCAATGTTGACTGGAACACTATCAATGCAGATAATCCATCCTCTCATATGAACCTATATGGTTTCACCTAGACTATTACTTCAACCACTAGAATCAACAAGCCTAACAATAAAGAGAGTATTTTAGACTGGATACTCATAAACAAAATCAAACACGCCTACAAAGCAGGAACCCTGCCTGATGATATAAGTGATCATGCTTTAACCTTTATTACTAGAGAAAGAACTGATTTCCCAAACCCCCCTAACATTCAAAAAATACGCTCTACTAAAAATTTTAACATAGACCTATTTCAAAATGAACTCAGCAAATGCAACTGGAGCCCCCTGAAATCTCTTCCCCTTGAAAATGCAGTATCATACTTTAACACCACTTTTTTATCCATTCTCAACAAACATGCTCCTGAACGCACCATCAGAATGAAACCCAATATTGCCCCATGGCTCTCTAAAGAAACTAAAAAGCTAATTCTCTCCAGAAATAAAGTCTGGGCTAAATGGAGAAACCATAGAAATTCCCTTGACCTTCTTCATTTCCGCCAACTTAGGAACTCAACTAAAAAAGCAATAATTACTGACAAAAAAAACTACTACTGCAAACTTCAACAAACTCATCATAACAACCCCAAACAGTTTTGGTCATCTATAAATAGACTCCTCTCCCCAGGAACATCCAAAACTCCCACCCCTCTCAATGCCGACCCAGATACTCCCCACCTCACTGCAAATGCTTTCAACTCTTTTTTTCCTGACACTATTCTATCACTAGCTAAACAACTTAGCACTAATAACTCCAGCCCACCTATAAACCAAACACACCCTTCAAATAACTTTAAAATACAACCTATTCCTACATCTTTCATCTCTAGACTTATCCACAAACTGAAGCCTTGTACCCCTTCTGCTGACAAGCTCCCTTCACTTTTTCTCCAAAAAGCTGCCAAAGAAATTGCATATCCAGTATCTATACTTATAAACAGGACAATCCAAGAGGGAACCATCCCAGACATCTGGAAAATATCCCATATTATCCCTTTACATAAAGGTGGAAACTCCATTGAGTACTCAAACTATAGACCAATTGCCCTCCTTTCTCCCTTAGCAAAAATAATGGAAAAATGTATTCACCAACAACTTTTACAGCATCTCTCTCAAAACAACATAATAGCAAACTGTCAACACGGTTTCAGACCACATCACAGTACTACCACTGCTCTCCTATCATTTGTAGATACTATCAACAGGAACCGCAACGACAACCTTCTCTCTTCTGCTCTATTCATTGACCTCTCTAAAGCTTTCGATATGGTCAACCACTCCATTTTAATTAACACTCTTACATCCCTCTCCTTTGATAATCTTGCCATTAACTGGTTTACATCCTACCGTGGCAATAGACAGCAAGCAGTTCGTTGGGAAAACCAAATTTCCTCACTCACACCTGTTTCCATCGGTGTACCTCAGGGCTCCATTCTAGGACCTCTTCTCTTCTCCCTGTTCATCAATGATCTTCACCTAGCAATTCCTCAATCTACCTGCATTCAATATGCAGATGACTCCACCCTTATCTGCTCTGCTTCATCTCCTAATGAACTTTCATCTATTACTCAAAATGTCTTCAACACTGTAGAAACTTGGTTCACCAGACGCAACCTCCTCCTCAATGCCAAAAAAACTAAACTTCTCCTTTTCTCTCCTAGCACTAGATCCACCCCCCTTGGACTTCACCATCTCCTCAAATAATGCCACTCTCATTGCTCCTGATCCAACAACAAAATTATTAGGAATAACAATTGATAACAACCTCTCCTTTGACCAGCATATGAACAACACCATTAAAACAGTCAATAGAAAAATAGGAAGCCTATATAGAATTAAACCTTTCCTAACATCATCATCCAGAGCCAAGATTGCCCACTCTCATCTTTTGTCTACTCTTCTTTATGCCTCACCAATTTTTACTAACCTTAAGAAAGCCAACCTTAAAAAACTGGCTACTTGCTACAACAACATTGCCCGTTTTGCCACTAGTAACCCTTTTAGAACTCATCACTGTATTAACCTGAAACTTCTAGGCTGGCTTGAACTACAAAACCTTCTGTTAATCCCTCAACTCACTATTGCCCATAAAATCTTATACCAACCAAACAAAACCCCTATTCTTTCTAAACTTTTAATCCCTTATAACAACCTAAACTCCCTTCGCTCATCCAGTAAACTTATGGCTACTATAACAAAGACTTATAATTCTGCCGGTGACTCTCTCTTCAATAATACTGTAGGAAGGAACTGGAATCTGCTTCCTAGCGACATAACACTTACTACATCTCTGCCTCTCTTTAAACACAAAATCAAAGATTACTTCCAAAGCCACTGGCTCTGTTCCTGTTCAAAACCTGACTAATCCTTTACCTCCTCTGCACTTTCCTACTACTCTGCACTTTCCTACTACTTTACTTTCCCTCTCTCTTACTGTATCTGCTTCAGTCTACCTCCTTTTAGAGTATTTTGTTTCTTCTTACCTCTATGCTAATCTGTCACTACTTTCCCTTCTCTTTTCTTATACTGCTTCCCTTCCTCCTCTCCTATTTTAGTGCTTCTCTTTCTCCTTCTGTTACTAAGATTAGTTCTTTATAATATTATTAATCAATTTTGCTCTCTGTTTTCTGCCTTGTTCTTGATGTTATTTCAGCTACCTAATGTTATTTTTAGAAATGTGATCCTCTCTTTGTATATATCTGTTATTGGGTACTATATTTTTTATTTGTCTATTCATCTATGATGATTTTGTCCATTTGCTTGTCTATTGTAACGTTTTTTGTTCAATTTTATGTGGAGCGTTTCTCCCCGGGCCTCTACTGAAAATGGAAATGTATCCAGCTAGACTAGCCCGGTCAACAAATGTAAAATAATAATAAATAAATATATAGGTTGAGGAAATTTCTGTAAGAACAGCAGGCAAATGCTATTTTTGCTTAGCAAAGTGTACAAAGCCACATTCACATAATTCACACCATTCTGTTTTACAATTGTTTTCACATCACTCATGAAGGGGGCTTTATCTTCTTGAGCACCCTTACATAACATAATCAGCCACAATGTTGCTACATCCTCAAGAATATGACTTCATCTGCACATTATAACCTTGGTTTGCATATTAATGAGGGTTTTGAATTGTTGACTTGTATAATTCTCCATCAGACTGGTGCCTCAATATATACCACTTTAGTTTTATTTTATTGCCGTTTAGGTACAGTTATAACCCCAGTTCATAAAAAGATGAAGATATTCTTTTAGTGTATTTTACAGTTACTCTCCTTAAGACCAATCTAAAATTACAGTGATCATATTATTAAAAAAAACTAACAAGAAGGCTGATATTTTGGGTATTGGTTAAGCTTAAATTGGATCATGATCAAATGTTTGTTCCTTTAAATGCTATCACTTATTAAATAGCTTGTTCCAAAATATTTTGGCTTGCATAAATCTGATTATGCTCTCTATCTGTGCATTATAAATGTACCATTCATCCTGCTGAAACAAGAAAATCATGGCTACATATTAAATAAATAAGTCAGTTCACTATGAATTGGTAACATAAAGTATACTTGAAATTAAGTGAATGCAAACACAAAGAAGAAACTACAAAGGTATTATTAAAACAGGCAGTACTAAGCCTAGTAATTTGTCTTTATTTACTTAACATTTGTTTACTGCGAAAGTCCGACTTGGACCAAAGCCAATTTTCAGCGGAGGCCCAGGGAGAAACGCTCTAGACACGTCTATATAATGTCAGAGGAAACCAGATTATCCGGGGAAAATCCACACGAATGCAGGGAGGACATGCACACATAACACTGCTGCAGAAGATCTGTGAGAAAGCATTTGTAATTTTGCTGATAACAGACAGTTATGTGAATGGGATGCACCTTACAAATATATGGAGAGGATGTGCATAGACTTGGAAAGACTGGAGTAAAGATTGAAATCATAGTAAAAAAAGACAAAAACAAAATGGAAACAGACCCTACACAAATTTATTACTCTGTTGGTGCCTCAGCAGACACTTCAGAGGAGTATATACAAATCAAGAGGACAAAAAAAAAAATAGAACCTTAAATGACATATCAAGTTAATTAACCCAATCATTCAGTTGCATCAAATATTTCCAATTGTATTTCACATTTGACCCCAAGGAGCTAAAGTGCCATATTTAAAAAAAAAAAGAAAAAAGAAATATATATATATATATATATATATATATATATATATATATATATATATATATATATATATATTTATATATATTATATACTTACTATTGGCATTCCAAATCTGCTTCATTCGACAGTTTAGAATGTCGACCTGAAATGCTGAATCTGGAATGCCGAAAAGTAAACCAAGGTAAAAATGAATACATCAACCACCGTGGTTTGATGTATTTGGCATAGCAGGAGGTGAGGTCAGTCACCCATGTTATGCACATTAACATACTGTTATACTCTACAGTCAATGGTACATTAATGCTACTATTATGCAGGGGAGCTATACCCACCTGCACCCCCCCCCATGTGGGGGGCTGTGTCCCCTCCACCTCCTGTATATTAAATATACCATCTCTGAGATCACACTACAGTGAGGAAATGGGTTAATTACCTGCTCTCCACTGAACCACGATCTTCCATCATGTTGAATCAGGAATGATCGAGTGTAACATGTCATTCGATCATTAGAAATTGATCATTTTTGGTTTGTGTACTGTCATTCTGAAAACAGTGATTTGGGCAGGTGTCTCTTGATACCTTGCACTTCATAAATATAATAGTAAACCAAATATATATATATATATATATATATATATATATATATATAGAGAGAGAGAGAGAGAGAGAGAGAGAAAGAGAGCTGGAAAAGTTTACTGGCAATGAATTCCTCTGCATTCTGTGAAATTAAGGTGGCAATAGGCTGAATTTCATATTAGTGAACAGGGTGACTTTCTTATTAATTATTTGATTAAGTGCTGCTTAGCTAAACTGCTTAAATTGTGGTATTTTCTTGTCTGTCTCTTATTCCCACTTTTTTACTTCACCTACCTCCTTTTCTAGCTTCATATTAATATCTCTCTCTCTCTCTCTCTCTTTACAGTCCCTTAAGCATGTTCAAAGGTCCAACAAAAACAAAACAAAGAAAAAAAAAACCTGAAGCAACTGCCTGCATACAAAAAGACGGAGAGCTGAGCCCTGTACAAACCAGTAAAAGCTACTGCAAGTCCTACTTTTATCAACAGACTGTGAGCAGTGTAGGTCTATTATGATCTTCTCTCTGTGATACTCCTATTGATTCTTCTGCTGTGCACACTACTGGACCTCCCCTTTTCCTCCCATTTATTGTAGCAAATATATGCATTTTTCCAAAGCTTTGCATTTATTTTATATTCTTATATTTTATTTATTTTATATATTACATTTATTTTATATTCTTATGTTTTATTCTTCTGTTTATTGTAACAAATATATACAGCTTCCCAAAGTTTTATGTTTATTTTATATTCTACTTCCCTGATGCTCTACTAAATCTGCTTTTGAGTTCACATAGATAAACAGACGCCTTTAGGTACTCACCTGGGCTAGCTGGTTGATTGTTTTTCTCTTCTCACAGCTCTCTCCAAGTCCTGGTTCATAGCCCCCCCCTTTTTCTTGTTCTCATCATATAATTCTATTGTAAGTTTCCTAGCCCTGTCAAACCTCTTTTCTCACAGCTTTGTCCAAGCCCTGGCTCTTAACCACCCCCTTCTCTCGGTCTCCTAACATAATCTTTTTGTAAGCTTCCCAGCCCTGTCAATCCTGTCTATTGCCTCTCTCTTCCTCTTGAGAGTTTACTTATTCCTCCTCTGAGCTCCAGTGCCATCTTTAAATACTTATACGTCTGCTCCCTGTCCAGATTTCCTACCTTACTGATAGTTTTCTTTCCAGATAGCAACTCCACAGTTGGCTTCAACCCACTCCATTCACCTTCGCTGCACTCAGGCTCACTCTGCTCTCCTGCCCTACCCCCATTCCCACCCACCCCCACAACAATTGCATTTATACTGACTCTAGCCCCTCCCACTATCCCACCACCCAATTACCCCCTCCAGGTCCTATCTTATTACACCACTAGCCACACCTTTTAATTTCCCCTCACATTACACCATTAGCCACACCTCCAACCAAACTCACACATACCCAACATCTTAAGTCACCTCATCATTACCCCATCAGTACAACCTCTTCTCCAACATCACATCTCAATATTGCACACTAATTGTCAATCCTTTAGTCACCCACATCCCATACTACAATGTCCATCTCTACTATCACAACTCTACTTACCTTATCACTCTCTTTCAATATCCTAATACATCTAACCTCTCTACATCATTATTCTACCTCTTTCTCCCATTGCCGATTATTTTGTCTCCCAATACAATCTGAACACACCACTTCCTTCTCACAAATTTCTGCCAGCCTTTACAATACAAGCATATTATTATGTACCAGAGTAAAAATCCTCCCTCACCATCACCACAACAATAATATTTTCACTCTAAATTATCCAATCAAAGTAAAATGGAAACTAGAATACACTACTCTCCCATATCCTATAACAAACCTATCACTATGCGGAGACATACATCCCAATCTGGATCCCATCTCCTCTCTTCTGCAACTCCCCAACCCCCATAAATCAATAAACTTCACTACAATTAACCTACAATGCATAAGAAATAAAATACCTAACTTCTATGCATGGATAGCCCACAATAAACCCGATATTATTGCCGCAACTGAAACATGGCTAAAACCCTATATGAAGGACACAGAATTCCTTCCTCCAGATTTCACCTGCCTTAGGGCAGACAGACCCCAAAAAAGATGGAGGCATCTGTCTAATATACCCCATGTCCTTTACTATTGTCCCTAATTCTCCAAAGCTGAACTTCTAGTTTCTTTCCTTAAAATGAATAACTGCAAAAACCTCTATGTGATAGTCATTTACATTTCCCCAGGCAATAACATCCCAGTTATTGAGGAAATTCTTGCCTGGGTATCTAATAACATAAAAAATAAGACTATCATACTGGGAGATGTGAATATCAACTGGCTAGACATATACCCACAAGACTCTAACTGCAATATCAATCTTTATAAGTTCACCCAAATAGATAACACTATTTCCAGGCTTAATAATTTAGTACTAATGGCTCAGTCCTAGACTGGTGTTTACTGTCCGACCCAAATAAGATCACATCCACTGGTACACTCTCCAATACTATAAGTGACCACTTACCACTTATATAACGGGAATGTACCACAACAATTAATAAACATCAGTATAGGGTTACCAGAGATGAATCCCAGTTCTGTCCATCTAGCTTTAACCAAAGGTTGCTTAGCATCAACTGGGATGCACTAAAACACCTTACCCTTTTCAGTGTCTCTTACCAAAAGTTCTAACAGTTTATGATAAGAGAATTGATGTACTTAAAATGAAAGTAGATGTATTGAATGACAGCATTAATAATGATCTCTGTTTTAATTTTAAAGCTAATAAATACTGGGCAGTGTTTGTAAATATTGATAAAATGATTTTTGCAATTAAAAATAAGAAAGCAAAGAAACTGAACAGGGACAGCAATGAATATGAAAGGGGGGACAGCATATCCCCTTCCTAGTAGCAATTGGGGACATGCTGTGGATGATGGTGTGAACATTGATTTTATTGAAAGTGAAATTGCTGAAGTCACTGAAGCAATAATCATGACCAAGGGGCCCCTTTAGAGGAACCATTGAGGAGGTCCCAACGCCTTCTGAATCAAAGATAATGGGGGGAGGGTCCACAATGGCAGAAGATGAACAACTTGAATTACCAGAGCTCCCATCCACAGAGGGGGAGACCCCAATGGGGGAGGGAAGGGGAGCAGGAGTGAGATGGCAAGTGAAGATGGGAGAGCAGAAATGAACCATAACTATGTCATTACAAACGCACATGGAGATTTTAAAATTTTCAACTTAAGTACTGCTGGAATTACACAAGAGTGGGCTGACTTGTTCCAAAAGGGGCTTAACTTCATCCCGGTCAGGAGACCAAAAATAGAGAACTCTTTATTAGATTTAAAAGTTTTTGTCAGGAAATTAAATTTGCGACTTTATTTTTACACCAAATATACAATTTGGCCATTCTGAGGTATGTAAAAAAAAAACAGCACCTTCAACCCTCCCCTGCATCCTATGTTACAAGTATTTGAATGCTCATGTGCTAGTCAGATTAGACAAGCTTATGGAAGACAGAGGAGTTCCCTTTCTTCGAATCTATCTAGAGAAGAGGAAAATCTATTACATAGTATCATGGGGACAAAAGTATTCAACTTATGAAACCTGACAAGGGGGGTGGTCTGGTGGCCATGGATCAGCGAGTGTATACTGAGAAAATGTTAACTCACTTATATAGTGAAATATATGAGGAGGTTTCTGTTAAGCAACAAAATA
Source organism: Protopterus annectens (assembly GCF_019279795.1). Classification (NCBI taxonomy): domain Eukaryota; kingdom Metazoa; phylum Chordata; order Ceratodontiformes; family Protopteridae; genus Protopterus; species Protopterus annectens. The sequence goes on from NC_056734.1 coordinate 278,341,156, forward strand.
TTGCATACAGGAATATTGATATCACATTAAATGACCTCCTACTTGACAACTAGATCACCCTTTCTGAATTGAACTTTATGCAACAGGACAACCCATGGACCCCCACGATATTTGGGATTCCCAAGATCCATAAGTCTATCACAGACCCCCCCCCCAAGACCTACAGTTGATGCAAAAGCATCAAAAACATTTTCATTGGCGAAATTTATATACTTAAAACATAAAAGGATCATGAATAATTGTTCCCATATTTTAAAAGATTCATGGGACTGTCTTAGGAAAATAGAGGAAAATCTATATTCTGATCAGTTAATTTTGGCCACAATAAACATTAAGGATTTATTCAATGTAATCCCCCACGAGGAGGGCATTATGATGTTTTATGACTTTCTATGTGGACACACTAGCATTAGTCACTCAAGAATCTTGATGTACAAGACTATAATGGACCTCATTCTCAAAAATAATTATATTCTTTTTGAAGGTCAATTATTCAAGCAAAATTCAGGTGCGGCCATGGGGGCGGCATGCACCCCCTAATTCGCTAATGTGGTCCTTGCTCAGTGGGAAAAGTCCTTGGTATTCAGGTCTGGACATTTTAGACACTGTAAGTTCTACGGACATTACCTTGATGAAATACTTATCTTCTGGGATGGCACGTATGATGAATTATAGAAATTCTTTGAGTTTTTAAATTCCAGTACAAGTTTCTTGCAATTCACAATGGAAACAAATGAAGAGAGGATACACTTCCTTGATATCACCATAGCTAAAGATGGGGAGAAGCACACATTTACATCTTCCTTATATCAGAAGACAACATACTCTAACTCCCTTTTGCTCTATAATAGTGGGCACCCCTTACACCAAAAGAGATCTTTGGTGAAGGGGCAGGGGGTTAGGTTGTCTAGGATGATTAGTGACTACCAGACATTTTTGGATGAAGTGAACATATTACAAGATATGTAATTAAAACAAGGGTACCCAAAACAGTTCACGGAACCTATAGTGAATGAGGTGATAAATAAGAGGCTGGAAGGGTACCTTTTCCCACTGTTTGGAAAAATAACCCAGGTAGAAAGGAGAGGGATAGAAGATGGTCCTGGGTCTAGAAGTGAAAAGCCGTTTGAGGCTGCATTGGTACTATCATTTAATCCCCTTTATGGGAGAATAAAAGACATAATCAACCAGAACTGGGTACTGTTTGATTGTGACCAGCACTATAAAAGTAAGTCGGGTGACAAACCACTGATTGTGTACAAAAGGGACAAGTCAATTAAGAATTTACTAGAAACAAGTTCCTCAGGTGAGATGAAAGGTTGCATGAGGAAATGTGGCCAGTGCACACAATGCCCTTATATAATAAAGAATGAAGTAATAAATATTTTGAGGTATGGAAAGGTGTTCCTTAAACAAAGGCTAAATTGTACTAGTAAATGTGTGATGTATGTGGCTGTCTGCCAGCAGTGTCAACAATTTTACATAGGGAAAGCAATTAACAGCCTTAATAAATGGATTTATCAACAGAGGGATGACATCAAAAAGAAAAACATCACAAATGCGCTGTGGGAAACACATGCCGGAGTTCCCTGAGCACCATTTTAAATTTAGTGCCCTAGAACAAGTGTGTAATAACGAGGGAGGGCCCGATGGATTTACTTCTTGAATACAGGGAGCTTATGTGGCAACTTAGGTGTAATGCCACTTACCCCTCATGGCTTAATAAAAGGGTATCTATTTCTAGCTATTTAAAATTAAAAGCGGATTTTCACGTGAGGTCAATACATGCCAGTTTTACTGTACAAGTTTATGCACTATGTCTGTTTGCACATTATTTTCACTGCCCACTGCTTTTTAAATAATTCTAGGTCAGTTGTACATTTACTAATTTCTATTTTATAAAATTAGAATTTTGTATGTTTTAAAGAAGATGTATTATTTGTGAAAAAATGTGTCTATGGGTGGTTGCTGCTTTAAAAAAATATGGTGGGAAGTTCAATGATGTCACAGGATGTGATGTGGTTTTATCTATTTAAACTGCTTTGAATGTTATTATGGTTATTCTGAAGAAGTCTTTTTTTCTCTACAGCCAACAAAAGTGCTAAAATAAAGTGATTTTGTGGACATCTGTGCACTGTATTGCTCTATTACCTGGTTCTACAAAACAAAAAAGCAAAACCCCAAATCATTTCTGGAGCTCTCTGAACTCTTTAAATAAACCCAGGATCTAGTAATAATCCTTGCCCAGACCCAAATAAAACACGCATCGAAATTTCTGCAACTTTCAACTCCTGTTTCATAGATACTATAGCCAATCTAACTGCTACCTTTTCCAAGACCAACTTGTCCACTACAGACCTCTCCACAGCTAACACAGGTACACCCCCTACTCCCAACTTTACTCTGTCACCTATACCCACATCAACTATTAAAAAAATTGTTTCTAAAACTCAAACCATGCAGAAATGCCCCTGACAATATATCTGCCAAATACCTGCAAATCTCAGCCAACTCAGTCACTTACTCTATCAGCATACTTCACAACAGATATCCAAGAATCCTATATGCCTATCATCAGGAAAAAAAGCTTATATCCTCCCACTACACAAGGGGGGGCGCAACATAGACACCACCGACTTCCACACCATTGCTATACTATTACCCATCTCTAAGATTCTGGAAAAATGTATTCATTCTCAACTTCTTCACCATCTGACTCACAACCACATCCTCTCCCCCACCCAACACGGATTTAGGCCAGAACATAGTACCACCACTGCCCTCATATCCTTCATGGACACTGTCAACTGAGCCCATGCCACTGGTAAAATTGTATATTCACTATTTCTTGATCTTTCTAAAGCTTCCAATACTATATCTCACTCTCTCCTTCTAACAAAACTCTCTAACATAGGTACCTCACCTCACACTCTATACTGGTTCACTAATTACTTCACTAACAGGCAACAATCAACTAAATGGCAGAACTCTCACTCCTCTTTCCTAAACACCACCACTGGTGTTCCTCAAGACTCCATTTTAGGGCCACTTCTGTTTAGCATATTTATCAATAACTTCCACACCACAGTCTCTCAAGGCTCAGTCATCCGGTACACAGATGACTCCACTATCATTTGCATTGCAGACAGCTCCTCAGAACTACACCAACTCACCCAAAATGCCCTCGTCTCCACTGAAATTTGGATGTCTAATAATCATCTTGCCCTGAACCCCAACAAAACCAAACAAGTAATCTTTGCCCCCCAAAGTCTACACCCCTACAAAAAGAGAACTTCACCTTTCAATCCCTGTATGGCACCACCATCCACATTGTACCTAGCACAAAACTCCTAGGTATCATAATAGACGAAAACCTCACATTCGACCTGCACATCCAGTCCAATGTCAAAAAGGGTTTACCTATATAAAGCCGAATCACAGTGGTTCAAATGCTCATATGAGCGACTCGAAATCACGAAAGTGAAAAAGGTGACAGTCCTTAATGTTCGAAAAACAGCAAATCGAAAAGCAGATTCGCTGTTTTTCGAACATTAATGTTGAATGAAAAAAAAAGAAGAGTAAAGCAGGGGGGCAAGCCACCCTGCACCCCCCATTTGGGGGTTGCCCCCCCACACCCCCCTACTTTAATATTCTAACTCCGAGATTGCACTACAGTGGGGAAAGGGATCATTTCCCGATCCCCACTATAGTGCAATCCGCCCCACAATGTCGGATGTGCAATGAGCGAATGTCAATGTGCATTCACTCACTGCACATTCAAACCTTTTTTCATTCGGCGTTTGCAAATCTTGCAAACTGCCTTTCGCCCAATTGCTGTTTGCCTGTGTGCAATACACACAACTAAAGGTAAACAATCAAAAAGACACATCAAAAGCTTGAAACTCTCTACCAACACAAACATCTACTCAGTACATCAGCCTGACTTTCCCTTCCCTCTTCTTTTCTATTACCATCTCTTTTATACGGTGTCCCCCTCCTCACCAACATTCAGTACTCTCTAAAGTCCAAACTAGACTCATGCTACAACAAAATTGTTAAGTTTGTAACTAATGCCTCCTACTCATCCCACCACTGCTTATGATTACACAACCTAAAATGGCTTGTACTTCCCAACTATCTCACCTTTATCCAACTAAGTACAACTCACAAACTAATTCATAATCCATCCATGTGCCCTGTTCTATCTTCTATACTTACTTTATACCATCCTAAGAGACCACTCCAATCCAACAACCAACTGTTCGTAAATGTAGAAAAACCCAAACTTTCAGCTGGACAGATGCTTTACTCCTTTACCATTGCAAAACTTTGGAACTCCCTCCCCCAACACTTAGATCCACCCGCTCAGTAACCCTCTTCAAGACATCTCTGAAACAACACCTCTCCTCATCTTGGCTGTGTACATGTGCTAACACCACATCTCAAGGCAAGGGAAAGTCAGGATTAGGTACTGAGTAGATGTTTGTGTTGGTAGAGAGTGTCAAGCTTTTGATGTATCTTTTTGACGGTTGTAACTTCACCCATGACAACTATTTTCACCCCCACTCTACTACTCTGGCATCCTCCTTTTACATCCACCTGTCTTTTTACTTACTCCACTTCTCCATCCTGTCCACTTCCCTCTTCTACTAACCTCATTGTCCTACCATTGATCCCTCCTGTCTACTTACTTCTCTTACTAACTCTTATAGACCTACTATTGAACCAGGCGAGACATTCAGGTACTCTCGCAGCCTACCTTAATATCATACCACCACTTATATCTGCAACAATATCCACCAACTTTGCTGATTCCTGCAACAGGACTTATATAGCCTATCGCTCAGCTATTACATCTCCTAAATGTGTGAAAAGTGTAAGTACTAAGCCTCTAAATAATTCTTATATCTGCTTTGCACCCACTGCAAGAAGTGTCCTATATACATTTTGCTGGCTGAAAACTACTCATATGGAATGTTCTCATGTATATACTCTGTACTATGTACTAAATGTCTTTATTAATGTAAATTCTGTATTGTATGAGAAATGTGTTATATGTGGACCTTTTCTCCCCGGGACTCCACTGAAAATGGGCACTTCAGGCCCAGCTGGACCATCCTGGTAAACAAATGCAAATTAATAAATAACTATATATATATATATATATATATATATATATATATATATATATATATATTCAGTTTTTTTTATATAAAAGTGTGTCCTTAATATTTCTGTCTTCCCCAATGTATAATCTCCAAAATGGTTGCTTTAAGAAAAGCTATACAACCATTAAGTAATTCATTAAAATGCATAGCTTCAGGACTTTCCACCTTTTTTTGTTTGATATCCCTATCATGTTTTTGTAATCTACTTTCAAACATCCTCTTTTGTTCCCCTTACTAAAAAACATTACATGGACATTTAAGAGCATAAATAACACCTATGGTTGAACAATTAAAATGCTCCACAGGTATAAAGCTTTTATTATTTCATTAACTATTCACTACATACATATAAACATTGCAAGTATCACAAATAAAAGTATCCCTTATATTAATTGGAGCTGTAGTGTTTTAAAACATAGTGACTTGAATGCATCTCAGAAATAAACATAATAATGCATTTAGGAAGCAAATACCTTGAAGCTTAAACTAGAGCAGAATAAACAAATGAAGAAAAAAGAAGTCAATTATATTATATTGTCAAGAAACAAGCATGCAATATGGGAAATGCATGCTAAAAGCTAAAAGAAATGGGTCACTAGCAGAAACATTTAAGTTTGTGTTCTTCTGTAAAGACAATGCCACACTTGGAATTTTGTGTTAATTTTGGATATAGATGGAATAGAGGCATTTCAGAGCAAGGTAATACAATGGTATACAGACTACACCAGACTTCATATAAAGAAACTGAAGATGCAAAAACCAAATGGCTGCAGGTACACTGAGGTGCCCAAAACACACAACAACAGCAAAAGTAAATTAAGGCACCAAAGTTACACACTGGAAATCAGTCACTGTACTTTATTGCAGAAGACAAACGGTAAGCGCTTTCACAACTTAATGTTGCTTCATCAGACCACATCACTGATTGTAAAAGTGTCGATGTTGTTTATTTTTGTTTTTGCCAAGCATGCCATGCCTATTATGTAGGCAAAACAAATAGGAGTTTTAAAGAAAGAATGTTAGAACATATAAGGGACATACAGAACCAGAAGCAATCAAATGCTCTAGCTAATCATGTCCTGAATACAGACAGTAGTCATTGTTTTAATTTTTTAATTTTACAACAAATAGTAAGGACAAACAGAGGTGGTGATATAGAAAACCACACTGAAGAATTAGAACAACAATGGATTACTAAATTACAAGCAGATAGATATCCTGGTTTGAATGGCTGCACCTCATTAGTTCCTTACCTTAAGGCAAGGTGCCTTAAACACTAAATAGGATTTTTTATATATTTTTTATTGTACTATTATGGTTATATGTGCACAAAAATGTGTGTGTGTATATATATATATATATATATATATATATATATATATATATATATATATATATTTTAATAACCATCAGGGATGACATTCCCCCTTTTTTTAAATATTATTGTGTGTAAATACACACCTTTCTATATATTTTATGCATTTTTCTTATGGATATCGATATATGTTCTTATGTTAGTGGAGTTATATCTCTTTAAATTGTGATGTCATACTAATTGTCCTAGTATTTAACCAAGCATCAGTTGCAGTGATGTGGTCTGATGAAGCAACATTAAGTTGTGAAAGCGCTTACCGTTTGTCTTCTGCAATAAAGTACAGTGACTGATTTTCAGTGTGTAACTTTGGTGCCTTAATTTACTTTTGCTGTTCATATAAAGAAAGACTGAATGGAAGAATGCAAAGTACCTGTAATCATGGCTGCGCAGGTCAAAAACACACTCTCCAAAGCAAAGATCACAGCATCCATGGGACCTGACAACATCCCAGGATCCATTCTACATGAACTACAGAATGAACTGGCACCCCACCTAAGTACCATGTTCAATCATAGCCTCACCTCAGGCTTTGTGCCCACTGACTGGCACACAGCAACGGTTATCCCAGTCCACAAAGGGGGAGCCACTATGGACCCCGGGAACTACTGCCCCATTAGCCTGATGAGCCTGGTCTGCAAGGCTATAGAGCATATCATCATGGAACTTATAAACAATGACATTGGTAATCTCCAAACTCTGGACCCTACCCAGTTCGGGTTTGTAAAAGGCAGATCATGTCTCCTAAACCTGATAGACTTCTTTGAAGTGGTCACAAAAGCTGTAGAGGAGAGTAAGGTGGTACACACAGCCTATCTAGATCCCGCCAAGGCTTTCAACACCATCCCCCTTTCTGGAATTATAGACAAACTCACTAAACTAGGTATAAATCCCTATGTCACAAGATGGGTTGCCAACTGGCTAACTGACCAAACCCACACTGTGAAAGTAGAAGACTCTAACTCCAACTTCAGACCAGTGACAAGTGGAATACCACAGGGTTCAGTCCTAGGTCCTCTCCTGTTTGGTATCTACTTCTCTGAAGTACAGGCTGACACAGGAGGTCTTTGGCTAGCCAAGTTCGCAGATGACTGCAAACTAGGAGCCGTAATCAAATCTCCTAACGATGTGGATATCCTACAAAAGGACCTCACTGAGACAGATGCCTGGTGTCAAAGCCATGGCCGCAAGCTCAATGCCAAAAAGTGCATTGTCATCCCTTTTGGTAAAAACTCTGTACCCATGAACTACCACATAGGTGGTAGTCTACTTAACACTGAAAGTGTGATAAGAGACCTTGGGACACAGGTGGACAGTAGTCTCTCCTTTGATAATCACATCACCACAGTAGGCAGGAAATCCTTCTATGTGGCACACCTCATCACAAAAGGTTTCTCATCCAGGAAAAAAGAGGTCATTGTCCCCCTTTACTCATCACTCATTAGGCCCATTATAGAGTACAATGCCCCTTTTGGTATGTACCTCACAAGACATCTACAACAACTGGAAAGGCCACAGAAATACCTCCAAAGGGGATTACCAGGCTCAAACAGATGCCCTACGCAGACCGTCTTAAAAAACTCCAGCTTTACTCTGTCGCATATCGCCTACTCAGAGGTGATCTCTGCCTAACATACAAAGCTATGTCAAACCTAGAGCTGTTGGACATGCTCCATGTAAAGAAATCCCAATCCCTCCGAGCTACACGCTCTAGGGACCTAAACCTTGTCACCACAATAAATAGAACATGCTGGAGGGATAGATTCCTGTCTCAGAGACTTCCCATACTCTGGAACAAACTACCTATCTATATCAAACAAACCTCCTCATTAGCACTTTTCAAGAAAAATCTTGATGATTGGATGGGAGATAGGAAATTCACCCCAGGGATCACTTCTGTGGGTCTGCTTGACAGGGGCATATGAAAATAATTTTCTTGGGTGGCAAAAGCCAGGGTTCTGTTTGGCTAGGCTTATATAGGCCCTAGGGCCAATAGCCTAGTACCTACCTATGAACCTATGAACCTATGAATTTAGCATACATTTTCTTGAAGAAAATATGTAAAGGAGAATACTTGATTGAAACTTTTAAACTTTTCAGATAAATCCACAGAGTATGTGCAGTTATTACCTTTCAGAAAAGAGGTACATGAAATTAAAAATCATGGTATAAAAATAAAGCTTGATGATTGAAATAAGAAATACATGAGTGCTATTTCATAGAACCTGTGGTGGGGTGATGAGTGATTCAGACTGCCTTTATAAGGAGACATAAGGACATATGAGATGCTACCTGAACTGCCCCTGCTTTCATGATGTCTGTTTGGGTTATACAGCTTACTTACTGTGGTCATTAATGAGATGGACACACATTGCTGGTACTAGGTGTGTAATATAATGTATGCAGGCACAAAGTTAGCCACTTGGTCATAGAAGTCCTTATAGAGAAGCAGTGCTGTAACTAGGTTGGAAAAAAGGGGTGGCTGCCCTGGGTGCAAGCTCTTTTGGGACACTATTGGCAGGTGTTATTGGAGTATGAGTACTGACCAGGTACTCACTTATGAAATCAAGAGAAAATTACAGGTTCATAAATTAATGCTAGTACTGCATTCTTATTTGTGTCACTGTCTGCCAAGAATGGAGGATGTTCACACAAATGCCCTCCATCCCTCTTTGGGTTGGGCACACCCTCAATCACCCCCTGCCAACATCTCAAACACCACCTTTGCTAATTGAACAAGAGTCAGTTGGGCCATAGTGAGAACATTAGTCCTCTATGCCACAGCTCTGGTTGGTTCACTTGTTAAACTTATGACCTAGTGGCCTTTAGTAAGCTTAACTTCCACAACCACATGTTGATATTTCTTACTTATTCTTCTGATTGCAACTGGAAATTTGTAAGGAATTGGATAATGTATCTGTCATGTTTTCCATTACTGATATTTACTTTTAGTAAAACGAGCCCTAATACTGTGTTGGTACCTCTAGATGTGTATGTTTCAGGCATAGACTTCAAAATAAACTTCCAGATATAACTGTTTTTGTGATTCTGGAATACAATAAAGTATTGCCTGTACTGTCTTCAGTTTTTATCAAAACAGTAGTTCTGTCTCTGCTGACCTCTACCTTATACAACAGGTAAAGGTCAGCTCTACGCATCATATAAGAAACAAGAGCATCTGTATAATTAGTTTAAATAGCAAGGCAAAAAAATTAATAAAAATGCTTAGTTTAAACCAGGCACAGATGTGGAATATAAAATTTCATCAGGTAAAAAAAATTAAAGCATTTTGCTGGAAGGTACAAAAAGGAAAGCTGTGTGCATTACTGACTTAGTCAGGACACCAAGTAAAGCTACTGGGTCAGAAGCTATGGACATAAACCTAATCACAGAGTATATAAAGTCATCCTTCAAACAGCTGCACTGAAAAAGAAGTTAACACTTTATTATTATGGGTTTAAAACCGCTAGTTGCTTTCTGATTCAGTACTGTGGTGACTACCAATGACATGGCTGTATGAAGTTTGCTTGATTTTAGAACTGTGAATTTCAGATATCAGGCTTGTTATAACTCATTTCTTACAAATGAACCTTGTTATAACAGAGGATTGTGAAAGGATCGCTGATCAGAGCCAAGATTTAATATTTGTCAAGAAATTCACCTCCATAACAAAGCTAAGTGAAGCTCAGTAGGTGAATCACAACATTCATTTTGGGAATATATAAATACCTGGTTATTCTTTGCAGTACATGTGCTAGTAATTCCAGACAGAAAGAGTAAAAAAGAAAAAAAATGTGGGAGAGCCTATTGTGAATACTGTAGAAAATTTATTGCCGACACATAAGTTGTTGTAGTATGTGGAGCTTTAAATGCGCCATATACTATATAATAGAAAGAAAAAAACAAAACAAAAAAAAAAAAAAAAACAAGAAACCATGGAAGAACAAAGCATTGTACAGCTTATGCAGCTGCAGCATCCTTGTGTCACAGCAAGGAGTCTGAAACAAAATGCATTTGATACTGAAACATCTTTTAAGGCTACCTTGAAGCTAGCACACACAAAAAGGAAGTGTGGCAGCCCAAAGTGTGTTACAGCTTTTAAAGTTGCTTGATCTTTCTGCTGCTGTATTGTGGTGAATGCTTTATGCTCTAGCACATGCTAGAGCTCAACAGATCTGAAATATGTGTAAACAATCTTTGTAGTACATTAAGCACTGCAGTTATGGTTCAAAGTTGGAAAAAAGATAAACTTGTTAAGGATGGCCTTAGAGCAAGACGCAATCTTAACATGGGTTAGGGTTGTTTAACAAAATTTTGTAAAGGACACCTAAGTTCTGTTAAAATTGGGCCTCACACTAAGGACTAACAGACTGCCAGCTGGTGAGGTTCAATATTAGCAAAAGGTAAAAAAAAGCTTCTAAACATTGTTAGAACTTCACTCTGTCATATTTAAAACCAGCAAGTGTGACAGAAAGAACTGTCTAATGGCTTTTCAAGCTGTTATCTATCGAGGCACACTTTGTTCCTACTTGTACATACCTAGCAACTGTTCCTAAATTTGATTCATATGTTTGTCCTGTTTCTTGTAAAATTCTTGACTTTATGGTAAATCACTGAGGATTACAGTCAATCAACAATGCCAAAATTAAGTGATTTGGAACAACAGTTAAAAAGTGTGCATAATTTTATTTGGATTTATTTTATTTTTATTTATTTATTACAGTTTGATGGCCAGGGAAGTCCACTGGGCCAAAAAGAGCTCATTTTCAGTGGAGGCCCGGGGAGAAAAGCTCCATAAGTGATACAATACACTATATGAGTTCTTAGACAATAGCATAGACATAATAATCATAAATATAAAGCAAGATATATACAATACTGATAAAGTAGTACAAAGTAGGAAAGTATGAAGTACAAAGTATGGATGTAATTGCGTTTGAATGCAGAGTGGCTGCAGTGGCAGTGGAACAAAAATAAATACATGTTCAGGCTGTAGCACTTTAACATTTGGAGAATAAGCACTTTTTTTTTAGAAGTAGAAGAAAGTAGAGGAAGATGTAGCAGGAGATAATTATGTCTAGTAGATAGTAAGCAAGCATGAAAGAAGAAATGAAAGTGTTACAGAAGGGCTGAAAGCAAGCATTAGAATGGCAATAGTTGAGTGGAAGGTTGCTAGGTGGTGAGAAGAATGGGGATGCTGAATGAACGGTAGTGGGGGCACTCAAGTAGAAGAAGAACAGGAACATATCCAGCGTTCTTTCATAAAAATAGTTAAGAGGTACGCTGCTGCTGTCTACTTAACAGTGATAAGCACTTTACTGTCCTTCGAGACTGATACTTTGTGTTCCTTCACTTTCTCTTTCATTTTTTTCTGTGAATGGTACCACATGGAGCAAATAAAACTCTACGTACTAAAAAAAAATCGAATCATGTCTCTGATCATAATCCTCAAATATGTGTTCTTCATATGGATGCCAACATTCATCTCATAACCTTTATTTTCTATGTGAATTCCCTGGCATCCCTGCATACTTCTCAACTTCCAGATTTTGTAGGATGTCTAGATTTTTGATGGTTTTGTTCCCCATAAATTCTGTGGTTTTCTTGCAAATCATGGAAGATGGAAGTCTCTAAATAATATCAGACATTTGAGTTTCAGACTTCATATCCTTAAGAAAAATGAATGCTAATACAAAACCTTTTATTCTATCATCTTTCTAAATTTATAAGAGAAATATTTTTAATCTGTCTCAATTTTTGGGCCTTTGCCACTCCGTTATTTTTTCCTTTGTCCAAATTTCTACAGCTAAGAGTTTGAGAGGTCTGCATCCATGCCTTAAACACATAATATAGAGGATTATGAGCTGGTTTACATTCATGACCAGATTATTATGTGTCTGAGACATGGATGTCAAGGATTAGTGTTATCCATGTCGAGAACCCATAATAAAGGGCTATGATCAGAGATATGATCATAACTCTTGTAGTGCTTGGAGCTTTATCTGCTCCATGTACTACTAGTTACAGAAAAACAAAATTGCTAAATGCACTTAGTGAGCACTGTCAGAAAGACAGTGTAAGAGATTCTGCTATTTGAGAAAAAGTTAGGGAGACATTACTGGCACAAACAGCAGGCACAAACAAATCTAGTTTTTATTCTGCTGCTGCTGTTCACTGATGGCAGGTTTAACTGTCTATTGTGATACCTACATTTAACAACTGAATCAGGCTGTGCTTAACATTTCTTTAGATTGGCTGTCATGCTATAAAAGTGCTTAACTGGCTTGTATTTTTTCAGATATCAAAGTGCAATTACCACGCTCCATGCACTACAAGATGGTTATGATTGGAGACCCAGCCATAATACTCTATATTAAGCACAATTCTTATGTCAGAAAAGTTTTTAACATGTTTGTCTTCTTCTGAATCCAGAATATAATCACAAGCCTCCAAACATTGCATATTTATTTATTGTTCTTGTTTTTAGAGCACAAAACACCATATATACAATTTATAACTACAGACTAAGAGGGACGTAGAAGATCAGGACTTTTTTTATATTATAAAGCTTACATAAAGAAAATGCATGTTGAGTGGTAAACTTATTCCTAAAAATTATTATGCAGGTTAGTAAGATATGCAGGTTGTCTGAGCCTTCACTGAGCATCTTTGCAGTTATTACATATAAAATATTTAGCAAAATCACTATAATGGAAATCACTATCATGGAGCTTATTACTGCGGTGGTGGTGCTGCGGTAGCGTTGTCACCTCACAGTAAGATGTTGTCCTGTTCGATTCTCAGCTAGAGTGTCTTCTGTGTGGAGACATGCATGAATGGGCGTACCTTCGTTGAAGGTTGTGCGTCAGAGCTGGCAACTCAGCACGTAAAAATCTACTGCCAGTCATTTGCGGACCGGAGTTCTGCTGTGGTGACCCCTAACCGGGAAAAGCTGAAAGACACAACAACAGCTATCATGGAACTTATTATTAAGCACATGATAGTTAACTGAACTGAAGGCAATAGAAAGAATCAGAAATAATACTTTTCACTCTGTATGGAGTCTGAGAACCTGAGCACAACAAAGACTTGTGTCATTCAAGCAGCACATAGGCCACACCTGACAAGAAAGTGCTTATCTGCATAGACAGAGGCAAATACATACACAAATATGTTGACAGACTGTCTTCTGAAATGAAAAGATGACTGACATCAGGTGAAGGACATGCATATACTGTTTGTAATTAACAGGTAATGTGACAAATAATATATTTTGCAGTGATCAAGAAAATTAGATCAAGCAGAAAGGGAGATCTCTGAAGAAGTTGCAGATTAATTTGTTATAAAATGTGTAGTCTAAGAAAATGAAGAAACATTGAAAAAATGTTATGCTAGACAGTAAGCAAATGAAAAATATTTTTCTACATGCACTCAAACTATTGTATAAATAGAGTGTTAACCAGAAAACTGTAGAAGATATATCATAGAGAGAAGCACAGAACAAATGATGATCTACTAAAACAGTATATCAAACAGCAATGGAATATATAAAACAGCAAACAAGACCTTGACCTTAATCAGCATCTTAAAATAGAAATGTAACTATAAGTAAAACTGAGTCCTAAATTTCTTCATAAATAAATTATGCATTCATAGCAGATGAAAACTGAAAGATAGGTTCTTGGATGGTTAACACAGTTAAATCCTTCTAAGTATTTAAATAATGCATATACAGCAACTGAGACTTTAATGCAATACAGAGTACAGCCAAGTAGCAGGCAGCAGAATGAGTTAAAGCTTGCCTCAAAAATTAATCAGCCTTACATTTGCTTGGGAGTCCCAAAGCAGTAGTTGAATACCAGGTTGTTAAAGAAGTGAGAAAGAAATGATGAGGTGAGTAAAGTACATGGAAAGTTAGTTTACAAAGTGCCTGTTCTAACATATTGGTGAGTAGTGTGGGTTAAGTCCTTAATGTTCACAGTTTGTAAACCACAGCTAAGGAGTAAAAGGAAGACAAATGCCTTTCATACGCAGTGTGTGTGTGTGTGTGTGTGTGTGTGTGTGTGTGTGCATGTGCCCATGTTTTGTATATATATATATATATATATATATATATAAATATATATATATATATATATATATATATATGTGTGTGTGTGTGTGTGTGCGCATGTATATGTATATATGTATGTATGTATATGTGTGTGTGTGTGTGTGTGTGTGTGTGTGTGTGTGTGTGTGTGTGTGTGCACCTGCCCACGCTGCATATATATATATATATATATATATATATATATATATATATATATATATATATATACATATAAATATATATACATATATATGTAATATGTATATATAAAAAATATATATGTGTATGCATGCATATGTGTGTATATATGTATATGTATATATATATATAAATATAAATGTATATATATATATATATATATATATATATATATATACATAAGTGTATATGTGTGTGTGTGTGTGTGTGTGTGTGTGTGTGTGTGTGTGTGTGTGTGTGTGTGTGTGTGTGTGTGTGCACCTGACCATGCTGTATATATATATATATATATATATATATATATATATATATATATATATATAAATATATATACATATATATGTAATATGCATATATAAAAATATATATGTGTATGCATGTATATGTGTGTGTATATATATATATATATATATATATACACACATATATATATATATATATATATATATATATATGTGTGTGTGTGTGTGTGTGTGTGTGTGTGTACGCACTGTGGGGAGCGTGATTTTCTGTTTATTTTCAAAGCAAGGGACAGGACCCATTGCAAGCAGGAGGTCCAATGGTACTCCATTATCTGTGTGAGCTGTTTAATTTTGGCTTAGCATTCACTTCTGTAAAGTAGATCTTTCAGCCATTCCTGCCTGTTTGCCACTGGACCACACCCCCATTCCCCAACCCCAAACTTATTCATTCTTATAAGTTCTTAAGTGAGTTCTGCATGTTAGACCACCAAAGAAAAAGGTGCCCCCCTTGAAACTTAAATTATCTCTCAGTAAACTAACCCAGGATCCCTTAGACCCAGCAGACAATTCTTGTGTAAATTTTTAACCTGAAATATAATTTTGTTGTTTGCCCTATCTTTTACTAGAAAAGTATATGAGCTACAGGCACTTATGTGGACTCAATTTTTTCCATTCGCTTGTAAGGACAGGCTGAGTCTTAGAACCAACCCTTTCATTTTGCCAAAGGTAATGTCTGAATTCATCTTTAACCAAACAATTCAGCTCTCTTCTTTTTACTCTAATCTTCAAAATAAAGGTGAAAGCATTATTCACTGTTTAATTGTAGATTTGGCATAAAGGTTAAATTATTCACTATTTATTTGTGGATTTGGCATAATGGTTAAGGTTCTCAACTCATATGCATAACGGACATGGCTTGATTATTATTTTGGGTTATTGTCTAGGCTTAAAATTACACTACAGGGAAGTAAGCCTAGTAACCACATGAGCCTCTGATGGAAAACAGCTACAGTGTCTTAAGTCAGGTAACAGGTCCCAGAGGAAAAAAAACTGCAGATGGTCAGACTTAGCTTTATCCTACTTATACATTAAAGCCAGAGGAATTCTACATGTTACTATGGATTTTGGTAACATATTAGTGTGTGCTTATTTACCGAGTTGGAATTAAACAAATTTTGAACTCTTTTCATTTGTTATAAGTAAAGCTTTATTTCCTACTGAAATATCTGATTTCTCAATATCATGTGCATGAAAACAGCAATAGATATCAAATGTGGTACAGAATGTTGGCAAATGTTTAATCCATGCTGTAGACAATCAACTAGAAAATCCAGAAGATGTACTATTGGCTCTCTAAGTGATGTGATTAGAATGGGGGACTGACAAAGATTCACTGTTTTTTTTCTGGGTGTGGCAGGATTGTGTTGCCAGAAAGGATGCACCTTCCTAAAGTAAACAGTGAATTAAAATAGACTTTTCTGTTAAAAGACTTGATGCTTATATGAACTGTCCTTATTTACTGTAAGCACTTCAGCTTTATAACTGTCTCTGTATGGGCTGCAGGTATTGTGTCCAACTCCAAAGGGAGGAAATAATTAAAACATTATTGATGACTACCACAACCACTAATGAGCACCTGAATGAATTGACAGAAAAATAGTACAGCTGCTACTGCAGCTATTAATATATATATATATATATATATATATATATATATATATATATATATATATATATATGGGTCCCTTTGAGTAGCTCAAACTTTTAAAAGTTCAACGCACATATGGCCAAGACCATAAGATCGAACACTTAGAAGTTCGAACGGTCTGAAAGGAGATCCTCGTACAGTTTGATGTTATGGTCTCGGCCATATGAGCTTCGATCATTTAAAAGTTCGATCTACTGAAGTAGATCCGTATATATATATATATATATATATATATATATATGGGTTCACTTCAAAATACTGACTTTCAAAATCCCTAAACTCAAAATACTGAGACCAAAATCTCTAAAGCTCAAAATACTGAAACTCAAAATACTGAAACTCAAAATATCGAAAAAAAAAAACCACAGTACAGCAACACAACTATATAGCAGCAGAACTACATACATAAACATATTACTCTTCTGCAAATATAGGCAAAGGGCAAGCCCCCCTACACCCCCCATGTGGGTGGTGTGTGGGGGATGCAGAGGAGCTTGCCCCCACCTGCTTACAACCCCTTATTTTATTTTCTGTTGCATTTTTTTTTAACATATTCGAAATTCTGTAAGTTCGAACATTTAGGTTCGAACATATGGTGTTTTAACTTACAGAATTTCGACTATGTGATATAGACTCTCTCTCTTTCTCTCTCTCTCTCTCTCTATATATATATATATATACATATATATATATATATATATATATATATATATATATATATATATATATATATATATATATATATATATTTATATATATATATATATATATATATATATATACATGTATGTATATATATATATACATATAAACACAGTATTAGCCAACTGCAACAACTGCTGTTAGTTTGACCTCATAGTAAAGGTCAGCTGATCGACATTTGTTCAATCTGCAACAACAGCTCCTGAGACAATAATTGATTTTGAGAAGTGGTAGTGCTATGATGAGGTTTTATTCAGATAATGGTGATGTAGATGCCAATGTGATAGCATTTGAGAGATAGGCATAGAGGCAGAGCTAGTCCCAGACCATGGGGGCTGGAATGCTGTTGCCTCATTTGACATGATAGTTGTTGAAGGCCTCTTTAGACTTGGTAGACACTAAGGCACATAATTATCAAAAACTAAAGAATGAAAACTGTTCACTTTGAAATACTTTGCAAATAGTGTTAGCTGACTGGTTTTCTTTTCAGTTGTCAAAAATGTATTTCTAGTCCTTATTTGTAGATTTTTACCCTGGGCCTCCACTGAAAATAGACATTTTATTTCCCAGGCAGACTTTCCCAGTAAGCAAAAACAAATAAATAAATAAATAATTTAATCTAGGGCTGTTGTTTCACCTGAGACTCAGACACATTGATTCTACAACTGTCCTTTCAGTAGAGAGAGACTAATAAGGTCACAAATGGCAGACCTAGTACATAGACTTAACTTCTGGTTAGAACCTGGCATGAATAATGTACAAAAAAGCTTAAATGTTCTGGCTATAAATATATTTCAATGGGCACTCCCTAGTAATTGAAGAAAGTGTATAGTCCAGAGTGACCTTATATTTTCTGAACAGTTACTTGTTTCAATATAGATTGTTGCTAACTGAAAACTCTAAAACTGAATTGCATGCACCAAAAACTAACTCTTTAATTTATCTGAATCTACAAACAAAATAAGCATTATCAACTGAAGTAATTTGTTTTAAATGCGCTAGACTTATAAAGCAACTTTATAGCACTTGGTATACTCAGGGAATGCAAGAATTGCCTTACGGTTACAGATAACGATCTTTAGATTAACTCATCACTATCTTTTTTGTGAGAGATGGACATACCTGGCCAAATCTGAGGCCATGCTCTCACAAATAAATACATAATGTGAGCATCCCCCCACCCACCTACACCACAATCTGCACACATCCATACTAAACGATCATATGCTGAGGCACTTAAATATCCTTGCCTAGTCCATAAAAGACTAGTAGGTGCAAGACCCAGCATAAAATAAACACTTCCACACCAGTTAGTGACAACACAGCTGGCAGTCACAAGGAAACAGCACATCCCCCACCTATTAAACCAAAGCAATCTTCAAACACAAGTAGAAATGTGCAAGTGGTTGGTGACTCCATAGTAATCGCCCAGATGCTACATTGCCAAGGCTGAACAAAAACAGGGTGGCAGTGAAATGTCTATCAGGAGCCAAGATTGTTAATGTTAACAGGGGCTCTAATGACCCATAAATGTGGCAAATATGAGGAAGACATGTTGGTGGCCTATTTTGGGGTAAACAACCTGGAGTACAAAATCTGGTGAGATGAGGACAGAGACATGACATAAGAGATTTGGGAGACATAAATTGAAAGGTGAATATTTAATACAGCACATGTTAATTGAAGCTGTAGATTCATTTAAGGACCTGGGTATATGGGTAGAACCAGGTTTGAGTTTTTGTAATCATATCAACCAATTGGTTAATGATAGTTATATGTTGTATAACTGTTGTTTTTTGTAGGTTGTATAAAAAGATTATTATAAAGTCTAGGAAATCAGAAATGGTGAAGTCATTGTTTGTTAATACCATTAGACCCAGACCTGAGTATGGAATAACAATATGGAAACCTTATAAGAAAACAAGCATTAGTAAACTAAAGAGTACAGTGGAAATATACCAAGGGCATCCATGGATGTGAACATTTAAGTTATTATGAATGACTAAAATAACTGAACTTGGACAGTGTTTCTTATAGATATTTAAGAGGAGATCTTATTCAGGCATATAATGCATTTAGAGACAACTACCCCTGGGAAAGTTTGGGGTTATCAAAATGTAGTAGAAAATCATCAGACAGCCTATGTAGAAGATTCTACAGGAATGGGAAGTGTACTAATTGGTTCTCTGAGAAAGCAGCCGATGCATGGAATAGACTACCAAATTACATTAAAGCAAGCACTAGTTTAGATATTTTTAAGAACAGCCTGGACACAACTTATGGGAACAACTGTTTTGGTATATTGGCTTGCTAGAAGGCATTAATGCCCATGCTTGAAATATTTATATGTATGTATGTATAACACAACTTATCATGCATGTCAGAAATGCAGGGAATACCTTAGTATAAAGAGGATTCCTTCCTTCACCAAAAATAATGCCAGGGTATTGAATAGTTGGTTAAACATCTGGTGTCATTCCAGATGGATCTAGCATGTGTCAGCATACAATAAGATGCTTAACAACCATACTTGCTTTGCTAAGGATGGTTTGTACCTCTCATTCCAACATTTCTGTATACTATTGAAAGCCTTTGCTGCAGCCATTGTGCTTGATGGATCCCACAACCTAACTTCTAAAACAAATCAACTACTGGCCTGTATGAAAGCAGCTGTACTTAATCCTAGAGGTCTAAACTACTTGAGACTTTCCTGTAGATAGACAGCAACAGTGTATGTGTTATTACAAAAACCTGGTTTAAGTGCTCAGAGAGGACATCATCAATGCCTGGATTTTGTGCTTACTTCCCATGTTGACCTCATGGAAACTGTGGTGTCGTATTCATATTTGTTAGAGGCTACATTACTTCAACACAGACACCTAGAGACTCACAAGTGGAATTATAGAGATTGAAATCAGGTTAAATTAGGTCAACTATCAGATCATCGTGTGCTACAGGACCCCCTCTGTGTTTTCAGAAATGCACACAACATTCCTAAATTCTCCATAAGTATTAACACTGTTATTCTTGGTGATATTAGCTATCCAGTGATTAACTGGGGGACCTATACCCCCAAAATAGGATATGTACAAACAATTCTTAGATTTTATGATTGTTAAGGAACCCACTCTGGAACAAAATATACCTGACATGGTCATAACAAATTTAGCACCTGTATGCACCAACTCCAGGGTATCCCTCTCTTTGTTCAAGTTAGCCAACAAACTAGAAACCCTCTCAATCAAAACCTCCAAAGCATCAGAAACAAATGTCACAGAATTCAAGAATTTAAAACATAATAATTTCCTGAAATTATATGATTCAGTCTCTGCATTTGAGTATAAAGGTATTGTTCATAATGCTAATACTGCAATATGTTATGTGGACAAGTTATATTTCCCCCTGAACAAATGTATTAACTTGGTAGACTGTACTATATCCAAGTGAATGGAGAGGATTAAAGCAAACCAGTGTGGTAGTCATCAAACATAAATAAACTATATAAAAAAGAAAGGAATTCCTAAACCTATATATCCGAAGAAAAGATCCTCAAGTAAAGAGAACATGAAACAGCTAAATAAGAAACTAAAAAAGGATATCAGAAAAACATTAGGCATCCCCTGAACTCAGATTAGCTGCAGAAACCAAAGATAACTACAAATTATTTTTATTTATGTTAGAAAATGAGAAATAACACCCAACACTTCCTCTAGCTTATTCATAATGGTACTAACTCCTTTGATTCAGTGAAAATTGTCAAATAATGGCAAATACATTTAGTCCCAGCTTCACTGCAGAGATATCTATTTCAAGCCCACCTATCCCTGAAAGAATCAAGCCACTAACCATAATGAAAGATTATTTACTGAAGGTTCTCTCCGAGATGGAGAATATCTTATCCGTTGGGTCTGAGAGCATACTAGGTTGCCTAATTACTGGCACTAAACAAACATCGGTGGACCCACTCTTCAACCTGTTCAACCTGAGACAAGCAACTGGCTTTGTCCCATGGAAATGGCCATAGATGTTGAGATGACATTTCATAAGGGTGGCCCCAACATTGATCACGTCAATTACAAACCTATCAGTCTAACAAGTCTTATATACAAAGCCATAAAATATATCATAACTGATCTAAAACTATGATGTCAAAATCTTGTCAGACTCGACCACCAGCAGTTTGAATTTGTCAAGGGTATATCCTTTCTAATGACTCTTGTGAATTTCTTTGGGAGGGTTTCTCAGACTGTGGACTGTGGGAAAGCTCCTTGATCTTGCCATTGTTTTTTATAGCATACCCCATACAAATATAATAACCAAGCTGAAGGAGAGCCAATCTAACATGTATGTGGTTAGGCGGATAGCTGACTGCATTAAAGACGGGACTCACACAGTAAGAGTTGAAGGTTCATCTGTTGAGAGTATGAAGGTGATAGGTGGAGGGATCTGTGATGGGACCTTTGCTATTTACCATCTACTTCTCAGGTCTTATCTTATTAAAGAAGAACCTCTGGTTAACAAAGTTCATGGATGATTGTAAGCTGTGTGTCATCATTAAGTCCATCTCCGATATACAGGCACTCTGACAGGAGCTTGCAGTTGTTAAAAGGTGGTGTACTAAAAATGGACTCATACTCAGTACCAAAAAGTACAACACTATAGTATTTGGTAAGCACCACCTAGCTCAAACTTACAGCATAGGTAACACACCGCTACAAAATGAAAAGGTTGTGACAGACCTAAATACCTGGGAGGGCAGATCCTCAGCATATGACCATCACATTAAAAGTGGTTACGAAATCCTTTTACCTTACTTAGTTCATAGCAAAAATGATTTCTTCCAGATTAGAAGACATCTTAATCTTCTTGTATTCCACACTGATTAGAACAATCAAGGAGTACATTGCTGTCTTTTGGAAAGACCTCAGAAGTTTATAACTAAAAAGATCATGGGCTTAAAAGATCTGATCTACCAAGAAAGACTTGGACTATATTCCTACACTTGATACCATATAAACTACTTGGGGTAATCTGTACCTTGCTTATAGAGCTAAAAGGGGGTCCAGTAGCCCAAGAGCTCTTCTACCTCAATAAATCAAACTTTTGTCTAACACTAGGGCCAGGGATCTAAATCTACTCCAACAAAAAAAATACGACATAGAGGAGGAACTGATTTATCTCATAGTGCTTACCCTTTCTGTGGAACAAACTCTCTCTAAGCTGTGTTTTATACTATCTGCCTTTAAGAAGGAGCTAAACAACTTGCTGGTCACTCATAAATTCACCCCAGTGTGACTGGTCTGGCCATCCTTGAAAACAGAGGCAAGGTCTAAGGGTGGTTACTGGAAATGTGGAAATGGCCTTACATCTCTGCTATCTTGTAACTCCTATGAGCATATGATCCCATGAAACAGGCATGCAGTTAAGTATTTTCCAGTCAGGGATAGGAGGGTTGTGCCTGTAAAGTCTATTACTGCTACTGAAACTGATATGAAACTAACTACATCTGAAAGTATGTTTTGTGGAATACGACAATGCTGAAATGTTGAGGTGCAAAATTAAAGATTTGTCTTTCTGCTACTGAGTTATTGTTAAACTCATCAAATATAATGTAATTGTGAAGAGAAAAGATTTACATAGACTGTTAGAGTTAGAAAACATAATCATACTTGTTATAGCTCAGTATGTATGTAAACACAAATCTATTAGTAACCAGAAAATTGAAGTTATGTGAATGCATGAAGACAAGAGTGAGTATTCCTTAGCCCAAGTGAAAGTGCGCACTGTTCTAGGTAAAGTCATTGATCTAATTGTTTTAGTGCCTAACTTAACCCATGTGCTTATTGATCAAGACTTTCCAGAATTCGTGGCACTCTGGAAATTTGAGGTGGGGGGGGGGGGACAGTACAGTCAAAAGAACACAGGTTTAGTAAAGACAAGCTCATTGAGTTATTTACTGTAAAATGCACTATGATCTGGTGGAAAGAATAAGTGAATCTGATACTGAGACTCTCCAAAACATTTAAGTAGAAAAGGCCACAAAGAAGTCAGTGTAGAGACTGATACAGAATGGCACATACTGTCAAGACATCCAGTAATCAGAATGATGAAAGCAGTCTGCATAGACCATGATTTACAGAAGCATATAGTAGAAGCTCAAGATGAAGTGATGAATGCTGTACTGAAAAGGAGAAAGAGAGAGAGAAAGCTGAAAAGAGACCACAGCTTCTCTATGCTACAGCTATGCAGATAGCTAAAGAGACACAAAAGCAGGACTGCAAGGCTAGAACAATTATGAACAAACCTGTGCAAGTTAATGGGAAACTGTTCATATTCCATATAGAATAATATGTAATAATAATAATAATATAGAGGATGAGTTTGATAAAGGGTAGAAAACTATACCTGTATTTGTAGGCATGATGCTATGTTGTCTAAATTACATTGGGCTGCTGTCAAAAGTAATGCTGACATAGCTGATGTATGGATACATCTAAATAATTTTAAGAAGGCCCAGTGTCTGAGGGAAAATAACAAGAGTGGCAAAGGAAATAAATTAACAAAATAGCTCCACTCCGTATTCAAATTTCCCACACTCCTACCTAGTAGATTAACAGCTATGGATATGCAGTTCTTGACTCTCTCTGTGACAAGTCTGGCTCAGATGAGTATTCTGAGACATTGTAGCAATTACCTCATGTACACTGACAACTCACTTATTCTTAATAAAGCAGATAAAGTATGGGAGAGGTGTAAATACACTTTAATGCTGGATACAAAACTCTCTCATGCAACACAAACTAATCCTTTAGAGGTTGTCAGTGACACTTGCACCACACCTACTGCATAGGGTAAAGACTCTGCACATAAAATTACTTATGCTGAGGCACTTACATGTAACCTTCCTAAAACACTAAGACCTCCTGCATAGCACAGTCAAAAAAGGGTCCTCAGCCATCAAGTAAACACTCTTGTCAAAACACCACTCACAACTGCATATAGAAACACCCTATCCAATACCTCTACTACTAAGCCCCTAAGGTAAACCAGCACACAGCCTAATTTCCTGGTCATTGGTGATTCTGTAATGAGGCACACCAATGTCCTCCTCACCAGACTGAGTAAGGGGAGAGTCATGGTTAGCTACCTTTCTGGGGACAGGATCCATCAAGTCGCACAGGCACTCAGGTCATTGAACTACAAGTACCGCTATGACTCTGTCATAGTCCATGTGGGTGTTAATAACCAGAGACATATCTCCTTTGACTATATGAAATGAGACATGATCAAGCTCACTTATTATGTGTCTCAGGCAGGTATGAGCTTAACACTAAGCAGCATATTACCTTCTCCAAGAATGATGCCACATTACCAACAGAAAATGACATATTTTAACAATTGTCTTAGCTTCTGGTGTCAGTCCAAAGGAGTACAATATTTGACAGCCTGGAAGGACATTGTTGACAGGCCACATTGCTTTGCCAGGAATGGTTTGCACTTATCCCTAGTAGGCTTTTGGATATTGTCAAAGACCTTTTCCACCCCCACAGTGCCAAAGTGATAATCCTCCTGCATTAACTAAACCTACAAAGGAATATCTGAAGGTGGTACTTCTCAATGCTATAAGTCTTAACAAGAAACCCCACTCCCTGCAAGCCTTCCTCTCCCTGGAGAGTGTAGACATCTATGCAGTAATGGAGACATGGTTTAAAGACACAGAGTACCCTGGCAGTGCTAGATTATAATGCCTTTCTCATGTTTAGACCAGCTCTGCACAGGAGGAAACTAAAGGTGAAGGATTCTCAGTCTATATTAAAACCAATCTCACATCCAGACTCGTTAAACTCTATGACCTACTGGGACTTATATATGTGCAACTCATCATAAACTAGGTCACTTACCATATGTCTGTACCTCTAGGTCTCCCTCTATGTCTTAGGAAATGCATACTACCTATCTCAATATACTAGAGTCCCTCACTGTTCAACCCAATATGATCTTCATGGGGCATCTCAACTACCATCCTATAGACTAGGAATCCTATACCACTTCTAATTTACAAGCCCAGCAATTACTAAACTTCATTAATACCAACATTCTGGAACAGGTGGCCCATTCTCCTACCAGGGGGACAAACATCCTTGACTTTGTACTCATAAACATGGGGGAGAGATATTCTTCACCCAGTGTAATGTCCTCGTTCATTAGATTTGACCATAAGACAGCATTGCTTAAAACAAAAATTGAATCTGGGGACCCAGGAAAACCAAAAAACTCTAGTTCACTTAAATAATTTTTCAGCTGGAGCCTACTGTTAAGTTTTGAGCCGAAGGAATGGAAGATGGCTACAGTCACTCCCCTGAACAATTGGAGTCCAACCACTGATCCAAGTAACTGCAGGGCCATAAGTCTGACTAGCCTCTTACATAAGGCCATGGAAAGAATCATCATGGACATAATAAATGAGGACATAGGTAACCTACAAATGATGGTCTCATCGTAGTTTGGTTTTGTTAAAAGAAGGTCATGACTATATTGTTGGACTTCTTTGAGAGGGTCAC
This sequence comes from Protopterus annectens, assembly GCF_019279795.1. NCBI lineage: Eukaryota > Metazoa > Chordata > Ceratodontiformes > Protopteridae > Protopterus > Protopterus annectens. Next base: position 278,367,199 of record NC_056734.1, read on the forward strand.
CAAAACAATGGATGAGGCCAAGATTGTGAACACAGCTTACCTTGACCTTGCCAAGGCTTTTGATACAGTACTCCACTCTGGCATTACAGACAAGCTTACTAAATTAGGTATAACATCTTTTATCACCTGTTGGATAGCCAACTGGTTCATTGATAGGACTCAAGAGGTCACCTTCACAAAGAGGCCAGTTACTAGAGGAGTCCCCCAGGGCTCAGTACCGGGTGTCCATTTTGCCATCTAGTTATCTGAAAAGGAAGCAAATGTTGAAGGTTTATGACCGACTACGTTTGCACATAATTGCGAGCTGGGGGTTATCATTGACTCCCCTGCAGACACTAGCTTTCTGCAAGAAGGTCTGTCTCTTACTAACAAAAGATGCCAAAGCCACAGTTGTAAACTCAATGCTAAGAAATGCATAATTGTACTCTTTGGGAAATCAACCATCCTGGCTAATTACCATGTTGATAATACACCTGTAAGAAATGATTCAGTGGTTAGGGAAATAGGTACACCTCTAGATGGCAACCTTACCTCTGACCACCACATGGCCAGAGTGGTGAGGAAATCATTTTATGTTCCCTAACTTATATGTAATGGCATCGCATCTAGGTCCAAAGAAGTCATTATTCCACTGTACTCTGCCCTTATCAGACCAGTGATAGAGTATAATGCTACCTTCGGTATGTACCTGACCAGGCATATGTAGCAACTAGAGAGAACTCAGAGGTTCCTTACAAAAAGAATACAAAACATAACAAATCTGTCTTATGCAGAGTGCCTTAAAGCCCATTCTCTCTACTCAGTCTCCTATAGATTGCTGAGGAGTGATCTATGCCTGGCTTACATAGCATCCACAAACCCCACACTTATGAATCTCCTGCATATTTATATGTCAAACAGTATCAGAAATACAACGTGTAAGGACCTGAATTTTGACTGTGACTTAAATAGGACATGCTGAAGAGACAGGTATGTGTCCCAGAGAATGACACTGCTATGGAACAGGTTCCCATCCAAGTGATTCTGAGGTTATTACCCAATTTAAGTGCAACCTAGATCAGTGGATGGGAAGTAGAAAATTTACATAGGACTGTCACCCATGTGGTGCCCCATATTGACAGATGTAGCTTATAAATGCTTGGCCCTCAACATCCTATTTGGATACAGGATGTTATTATTCTTTTGGGAAAACATGGCTTAGAAGTCCCCTTCCTGCAGGGTTGTTAGCCTAGTAACAATTTATGAATACATGAAGAAGAGACAATAACAGTTTTATCATACAATTATCTTACAATTATCCTAGCCTTGGACAGAGCTGACATATCTGTAACAAGTCTACTTTCTGAAGAGGTTAAACCTCCATGACATGTCCTGAAGCTAAGATAAGTGATGCACTGTCAGTGCCCAGACACAGTAAATTAAAAAAAAATGTACTCAGGAACAGACACATATTTCAGAATTACTTGACAGAACAAAGTTAATTCAGCACCTCAATGAGGCCATCTCTGGTGAAAAAGAAAATGTAACTATATTTGATATCAGAATCCCAATGCCAAGTAGTTAAGAAGTAAATACCTAAAATGTTTAAGCTTCAGATCATCACAGAATCAGATGGAATGAAATATCACTATTTTACTGGTTTCTAAATATGATGGGAATAGGAGAGCTTGGTTTGCCTTCAAAAAGCTGAATAATATTTTCAAACTTGATTTCTACCTCATGTCTAGAGTAGATGAACTAGTAGAAAAATTGGTCAGTGCTAAGTTTCTATACACTCAAGCAGTGACCAAAAGTTATTGTCAAATGCTACGAACTATGGAGGACAAGGAGACAACAGAATTATTTACAATGAAAGCAGATGTCATATGAAACTGGCCCATAGACACTACCCCCCCCCCCCAAAAAAAAAAAAAAAAACGGTCAAGATTTTTAGGAGATAGGTTGCTTACTACCAGAAGCACATTCTTTGATATTGTGCTCCCTGGTGGTAGGATTCCATTAAACATTAAATGGATAGAGATAACAGACTAGGCATTCTGATAGTTTATAGGAATGCCTGAGCTCATTCTATTAGCCCCAGTATTTGTGGATGCCTCTAAGGTAGGAATTAGAGCAGTACAGGCACAAAACATAGAAGGTGATACCACCCAGTATGTTATACTAGTTAAAAAACTGAGTAATGCTGAATAGAGATATTCAGCAAATGAAAAGGGACATTTAGCCATAAAGCAGGTTTTCCCCACTGTTAAGTATTATTGTTTGGGCTATGATTGACACTGAGGAAGTGAGGAAAATGTTAGGACAGCTCAGTCTGTTCTGTGGCATCCTGCCTTGTATGCAATATACTCTATACAGTACTCTGAGTAGTCTAATACAGTTGTGAGCCTTATATACATACAGGTATAAATATATATCTATAATTACAACAGACTTGGTCGACAGACATTTAAGCAACATATGTGAATAGCTGCAAGAAGTGAGTGAAAGACTGTTTGTACTTATAGGAAACATAGAACCCAAACCAGGTCCACATAGCATCCCCCTCCCATAGCTAACAAACCTCTAACCACACTTTCATGTGCCCTTCTGAATTTGCATAGCTTATAAAACAAAATGGGCCACATCAATGCATTTTTCATCTATTGTAGTCTTGACCTCCTTACCATTACTGAATCCTGGTTTAAGTCTGACATTCCAAATGTCCAACACCTCCATCCTTATTACAAGATCGTGCATAATCTTAGACTTGGCAGAACACCTGGCGGAGGTGGTGCAATTTTCCACAAAACCATGTAAATCTCAGTGTAGTTGTCCAACCTGATACTAGCTCACACACAAACACAAACTGGTTACTACTAGTTTTCATGTCTCAAAAGAAAAAAAAAAACACTTTTTCTTAACACCGTCTTTCTACCCCTCTCATCCTCATTATTCAAATTCACCATCCTTTCCCATCACAATGGTTATACCCTTCATTCTTAGAAATAATAACCTCATCGTTTTATGGGATTTTAACAGCAACCATCTAGTTCCCTACTGTACTGATATCTCTCATTTTCTAGCCAAATATGGTTTACTTCAATTTATTTCAAGCGCACTAGACCATATCTTAAATTTACTAAACCACTCCACCCTTGACCTTATCATCAGTAACATACCCTCTCCCCTCTCCTACATTTCAGTCCTATGTCCATCCCCCAGTGACTATTGTCCCATTACATTCGCTATCAACAACCAATATATAACAATTGCCCCTATCTTAAAGATGTTTAAAGTTCACAGAATTGTCCAGACTACAAAACCAATTAGATAACCTCTTCTGGTCCTCAATATTATTGTTTAAACAAGATCCCAACACTGTAGCAATCTTCTTAATCCCTACCTTGCTTCATTTCCAAGACCTCTTCTTTCTGGAGCTTAAAGGACTTTCTAAACCACACAAACTACATTGGATAATCAAAAAACTAAACCCAGTGATGAAGCTTTGGAGAAATGGAATTCAGGCCTCTCCATGACCAACTATACCCAATTTGCCACCCTTAAAAATTCAGCCAAGGAGTCCATCAGAAGACATGAATCATCCATATACAAATAAAAGCAAACAGAACTCAATTTTTAAAAGAGATTTTGGAGAGATGTTAACCCCATTACAGGGTATAAAACCAGCAACCCCTGTAACTCCACCACTTCTTGTATATAGAGTAGTAAAGATAACAAACAATGATGTCCTGCACAAATTCAGAACCTCTCATTTCTTCCCTCTCGAACATCCTAAAATATCTTCTAGTTCAACAAGTCAAATGACCTGCTCCATCATCACATAATTTGACTCCCATTCTCTACCTCATGTCCACTCTTCTCTGTGCTATCTCTTCTAATCAATATTGTTATAAATTCTTCCTAATATTTCCACATTAAACACTTTTGAATCTTGTTTTAAAGAGAACTCTCTTATTAATGACTCATTGTATGTACCCTATAGTATATATTTCAGCTGTATCTCTCATGATTACTAAGTTTATTTGTAAATGGTATTCACACGGGCTGTACCTACAAATTGTCAGGTTTGATCACTGTACTACCTTGGTTAACAAGCAAACAAATAAAAATAAATA